>NC_056735.1:1732066961-1732078447 GCF_019279795.1 Protopterus annectens | reverse complement strand
CACCTTTAATTGAGTACATGACGGGTTGTCCTATTTCAACACATTCCTCCCTTTTGTGTTTTAACCTGTCTGTATACACAATTGGGATAGGTACATATCAGGTAGCTTAGTGTTAGGTTACTCTGAGGATGGAGTAAATGGTTGCAGGTTCTACTCCTGGGAAGTGTGATTATTTTACCTCTAAGAGTAGGCACTGGTAGGGAAAGTGAGAATAACGCACATTTATGCAGTTGTAAGCAGGTTTGCCAGTGGTCTGCGCGATGTTAAGCAAAGGTTAAACCTGTGAAGCGCTTCTCCAGTTACCATGTTTCAGCACTGCTTACCATTGCACAAACCCGTGGAAACCCACTTAAACCTTCCTAAGAGTGCTTAAATCCACCAACATCCAACAGCCCTTATTCTGGCCCTCAAAATAACCTAACAGCCCTTGTAGGTCTTGAACCCGGGACCATGAACACCACAGTCACTGACTTTACCACTAAGGCATCTGAGATGTGTACCAGTGTTATGGTGTTTAGACTATACATTGCACTACATACATTCCTCACTAGTGAAAACAAATGTGACAGTCAGTTGGTATACATATGTCTGATACATGTTAATGTTCACATGTTTTTGAAATTAGATGTTGCAATGTGACATGACAGGGTGTATTATGAATGAGAAAGGTTCTTGTTTTGTGCCCCTTTTATATTGTCCTCATTCTCCATGTATACCCCTCCAGTTCACTTATTGGACATCAGACCCAGGCCCTCCTTGATGCATGATTGCATTACCCATCATTCCTCCCCCACCCCAATCTTCAGATACACAACAACCAGCCCTTTTATGGTGAATTAGGTTAATATTAATTGTTATAATACCAGAGCTGCATGTGTTTTGTGTACACTCCAATTCCTTTGGAGTGCTTCTGTGTCACGAAGTGTGTTCATAGATGTTTATATATATATGGCTATTGATGTAACTGTATAATATATATATATATATATATATATGTGTGTGTGTGTGTGTGTGTGTGTGTGTGTGCAGACATCATTGACATGTATATATATATATATATATATATATATATATATATATATATATATATATATATATATATATATATATATATATATATATATATATATTTCATATTAATTTGATTTGTAACAGTAATACATATGTAGACTGGAATATGTTGGTTCACAAACTACAGTACATTACAATGTACTGTAGATATGTACACAAAGTGACTGTCCCATTTGTGATCATTACAGTGAAATGCATATGGTATAAGGTGTAGTCTCAAGACAATGAAACATGTATACACCTCAGATGGCTTAGTGGTAAGTCCCATGACTATAGTGTGCATGGTCCAGGCTTCAGCACCTGCGATGCTTTATAAATGTTTTTTACTCCAGAATAAGGCTCATTTAAACAGTTGTAAGCATGTTTAAAAGTGTTTGTGTGACATTATAGCAGTGGTTAAACACAGTTAAACAAACTTTGTAACGTATAACCTGTGCGCGCAAACACGGCCACATTCGCTAACTACTCAGGATATGTACATGTCAGTGAAGTAACATCTCACTATGTGCTGACATAGCATTACATTCTCTGTTGACTGTACTCTCCAGCACACATGGGTTTATATGGGTGTTTTGAATGTTTATTATACAGACGATTACTACCTATATATATGCAAGCTGTGGTTAAGGTATACTTTTGAACATGATAAACATCCCTGCCTTTATCGGGATTGGAATCTCGAATGCACAGATACTATGCGGATGCTGTAACCATTACACTGTTGACATTAACATTGCTTCTGCATATTTCATATTTAGATTATTTCGATGTGTAAGCTAGGCTAAGCAAAGGGCGTAGGCCCCCAAACTCACTGAACTTCACATACTCTTGAAATACCAACATATAACAAATGTACTGTGAGACAATTAATTACATTCCTAACTACATTAGGCATAGCCCCTCACTGACACACTTCTAGGGAAACCTTGTTGTGTGAATGGGTAACAGAATATACACCCCTGGGATCATGTGTCCCAGAACCATACAGCCAGGGGGTGGGGGAGCCTGTCCAGTTTGATAACTGCGGGACATTTTGGGGGAATTAAATGGTGTTGAACTGTCACATTAACATGCCCTCTTTAGATCACTAAGTACCCCTATCACCCTCCACAACCCCAGTCTTCAACAGCTTCCAGCAACTCTGCCTGGAATTGCTTCATTGGCTATGCTTGACAGAGGCTCACCTACTTCATCAATGGTACGGGGAAAGCCAACACACTGTAGCTATGCTTCTAATTGCCCTTGGGCAGATAGGTAGTAGGCTATCTGTGAACTTCTAAAGTGCAGGTCATCACAGCCATAATATATGAATAAACAGACCTTCAGATCCCAATATACAGTGAGAAATCACCATGTAGTCAGGAAACAGTTAAGTGCAGCAAGAACATACAGAACACTGATACTTAGTCACTCCAAAAGCCTATCTTGGAAGCTAGAAGACTTGTATAAGTTTAAGGATTTCTATTGCTTACAAGTAGGTTACCTACAGGAGAGATGAAAAACAAGCACATATGGGGAACATGCATGCAACAATACCATACCAGCCTATGTGTTAGCCTTAGGCTTTGGAATACTGGCCAAGGCTATTGGCACCCTCATGGTGCCTTATTTAGGAGAGTCTTGAAGGTGAATACCAGCTCCATAAATAGCACAATAGCAGATTCAATGAGGGTTATGCTACTCAGCACCAGGGGTTGTGATCACAACATGCATGCACTCATAGCACTCCTCAGGATGGACCATACCAACATCTGTGCAGTAACTGAGATCTGTCTTAAGGCTCCTGAGAGCACACTAGCACTACCAGACTAAAACCCATACCACACATTTCAGCCACAGAACATGGACTGACACAGACATGGAGGAGCTGTATCCATATTCATCAGGGATACCTACACCTCCAGGTTAGTGGGGCAGCATGATACCTCTGAGATCATCCATGTGCAGCTAACATCAGCCACAACTGCAGTGTAAACTGTGGCATGCTACGGATCACCCTTCATGACCCAGGACCACCACTCCACCTACCTGGAGACAGTGGAGAACATGACAGTCCTTATGCACACACTGGCATTGGTCAATGTCAACTACCATACCATTAACTGGGAAACGTACTCTGGTACTCACTTCCAGGCCCAGTGCTTTCTGGAATTTATCACCACACATGCCCTGTATCAGGTGGTAACCTCCCTAACGTGGGGTGGAAACTACTAGAAGTGGTCATCACCAGCATGGGCACAGTGGAGGTTAAGTGGTCACTGGTTAGATCTGACCATGAACTATTCACTGTTTCCACACCCAAGCATCTCCCCCACCCACAGATACCACAGTGTATACCTTTCCTACAGCTAAATTTACACTACTAGTGACAGGGGTGGGGAGTTTTATAACCTTCCATGCTAAGGGGAAACACTGCTCAAGATACAGACAGATTTACAAATGCAGTTTATAAGCACCTACACGGATGTATGGATCATGCCATCATTGGTAAACCAAGACTCACTCCTCCTAGACAAGGACACAGGTCTGGTGGATCTCTGCAATAAACAGGTTATACTACAGAAGTAGGACAGTGTTCCAGACAAATAGCAAATCCCATGAAGGGCAGACATCTGTGACCACTATTAGTATGATACGTAGGTCCCTCATGACATCATCCAAGGCTAACATCAGCAGGAGAATATGCAAGGATTCAAAAGATAACCACAAACCCTTCTTTGGCTATGTCAGGGATCTATGTGGTGGCACACAGATTTGCACTGTGTCAGTGAAATATAGCACAAAATATGCTAACCCTACTGATATCACCAACATCCTTACAGATACATTCAGTGCATACTTCACCCCCTAAAGAGCCCACAACACTACTCAAAAGGTGCAGTATCCCACACATCAGAGACACACAGGTGGAAATGGCCCTCTCTAACAGCAGAACACAGCATCAATTTAGGCAGATGTTGTCCCAGACTGCATCTTGCAAACTGTACAAGACAACCTGACCCCCCCCACCTAATTAAGCTTTCCTACCTCAGCCTCTCCACAGGCTACATGCCCATACAATGGCACGTGGCAATGGTTATTCCACTCCATCAAGGTGGAATCACAACTGACTATGGTAACTACCACCCGATAAGCCTGACTAGCCTGGTCTGCAATGGTATGGTTTGCATCCTCATGGCACTCATTAACAAAGACATTGGTAATCTCTGAACACGTGACCCAACCCAGGTCAGCTTGGTTGAGTGCAGTTCATGCCTACTGAACCTGTTTGATGTCTTACATACAGTCACCAAGACATTAGATGACACGGGTGGTGGTTCACATATACTACCTGGACCTCGCCAAAGCTTTTGACACCATGACCCTCTCAGATATTATTGATAAACACACCAGCCTGTACATACACCCATACATCACAGGTTGGGATGCCAACGAGCTTACACACAGAATCCACATGGTACAACTAGTGGTCTCCAGGTCCAACTCTTGACCAGTCATGACTGGTGTCCCACACGGACTCAGTCCTGGGAGCCCTACTGTTTGGCATATACATCTCAGAGGTACAGGCAAACACAAGTGGACTACGGCAGACCATATTTGGCAATGACTGCAAACTGGGGGCCATGATTGATAGTCCAGCTGACACAGACATCCCTCAAGGGGCCTCACAGAGAACGTCAAAGGGTGTCAATGTCATGGCCTCCAGCCAAGTGCCACTAACTGCATGGTCATTCTAATGTGGAATTGGCACCCACATATTTACACATAAGTAGCAGCCACTTTAATATGGATGAGGTAATGGGGTACCTGGGGTCTAAGGTAGATAGTGATCTCCCCTTTGACAATAATATCTCCACAGTAGTTAGGACATCCTTCTATGTAGGCCATCTGATTACTAAAGGATTCCCATGTAGACATACTGGGGTTATAGTGCCCCTTTACTCATCACTCATCAGTCCCATCATAGGGTATAATAACCCATGTGGGATGTACCTCAGAAGACACTTCCAACAGCTGGGAGGTCCACAAATGTACCTCGCAAGGGGAATACTGGCCTCCAACATATGGCCTATGCAGCCAGACTGAATAAACTCCTGCTTTACTCAGTGGCATCTCGTTTAACCAGAGATGATCTCTGCTGGCCAACACAGCCATGTTGAGCTCAGGCTTGATGGATATGCTCCACCTATGGAAATCCATGTCGCAGTAAGCCACACACTGTAGTGAGCTGAACCTTGCCACAACAATAACTGGAAGATGCTGGAGGGACAGCTTCCTGTCACAGACACTCCCCATACTTTGGAACAACATCCATAACTATATTATACAGAGCCCCTCACTATCACAATGCAAGAGAAACCTTGAAGAGTGGATGGGGAACAGTAGATGCACCCCAAGGATCCCACCATTGGCTCTGCTCTACAGAGGGACAGTTAATGAATCAATGGGGTGGCAAAAGCTGACACATTTTGGCTGGGCTTATGAATGACCTCTGGCAGTTGGCCCAGTACCTACCTATGAATCTATACATACAGTATCTGCATATGCTGATAGCTTAATTTACTGTTCAGGTGTTGACTTACCTTGTGCCAATGGCAGTTGTGTGTGCAATAGTTGAGGGCTGCCTATGTTAGATGCACACAGACACAGTTGACTGCCTATACATGACAATTTACAGGTAGTCTTGTGTGTGTGCCATCCTAGGTGCCTACACTGTCAGTGTGTGTGATATATGTTCCCTCTTTGCCAAGGCATGGGCATACTGGACATGCCTCCGTCTGCCTACTGGGGCTGGCTCATGGGTCTTCATGGTCTAAGTACCTCTGTGCCTGTGGGGCCCTTGGCAATGGTAGTGGGCTGTGAGGGCCTTCACCATTCTGTACCTGCTGCAGCTGTTTCTGCAGGACCATATTGTGTAGCATGGCACACACACTATGAAGATGTGGGGACATGTGCCTGGAGAGTACTGCAAAGCTCCACCAGATATGTCCAAGCAATGGAACCATGATTTCAGCATCCCAAACACACACTCTATGATGAGTCTGGTTTGTGCGTGTGCCTCATTCTGGTGTTCCTGCATGGGTGTGTGTGCATTTCTGATGGGAGTCACCATCCACGGTTCCAGTGCATAGCCAGCATCCCCCACCAGGTGGCCATTTGGGATGTCCCCCTTGGCAAATAACTGATACAGCTGTGAGGCATGCCAGATGTGGGAGTCATGATAGCTTCCAGGGCTGCGAGCACACACATCCATGATAATGCCCTGGGCATTGCACATGACCTGGCAGTTGATGGAAGGGTATCTCTTGTGGTTTATGTATGCCTACCCTGCTCACACGGTGGTGACTTGATGGGCATGTGCGTGCAGTCTGTTGCACCCACGGGTATTCTCCCACACCATGGAAGAGACGCATATTGCTGGCCAACTCCTCCTGTGTTCAGGGGAAGTATATGTGCTCATTGGCATGTGGTAACATGGCATCCAGGAACTGGTGTAGTACCCTGGATGCTGATGTCTGTGAGATCCCCATGATATCCCCAGTTGGTCTTTGAAAGGTACCTGTAGCTAGTATTCTCAGGCTTGCACATACCTTCGTATCCACTGGGTTGGGTTCCCCTCTGTTTGTTCTTGCTCTGAGATGTGGCCGACACAGATCCACAAGTTGCTGTAGGATGTCCCTGTCCACACTGTAATGCCCTACTATCTCCAGATCATGCAGCCCCTGGTAGGTTACCCTAGGTCTGAATACTCTCCTCCTCCTCCTCTGGTGCCTGAGGTGGTTGTGTGCATCATCCTCCACACCACCTTCAGTCTTCAACACATGCTGGTGGATCAAAGCTATGTCAGCCCCTAACATGTACATAATAAAAGTTCCCCATCTGTATACACCACTGGTGCAGAGTGTATGGAAATACACAAATGTGTGTGAGGTGCTTTCACACTTTATAGTATTGTGCTATGGATGCTGCTGATGTCAGTGGGTGTGTATGAGCTATTCCAGCTGCAGCGTGTCTTAATTATGGGTTTTGCAATGAGTACTTCAAGTGTTGGGCCTTTACTGTGGAGATCTACTTGCCTGCCTTGATTAATCTGTTGCCCTTTAATTCACTTTTAGACCTGGATCCCCTCCCATTATCAGGCATGCATCCACCTGCTGTCTTTCTTGTTTTGTACTTTCCCTACCCAGTCATGGCAAAATGTGCCTTGTAGCTGATATACTGCAAATCGGCTTTTTTTCTGCTTTGACACTTTACTGTTTTCTTTGCAGTACAGCCCCTCCCCTTTCCTGTTCTGCAGGTAGCTGCTTGCAGCCTTGATAGCTGTTGTCAATGGCCCACTGTAGGCTTCTAGGTGTTAATTAGTCATTTGTACTCCAATTTCACTGCTGCAGCATTTCCTTATTTCTTTCCTATATCCTTCCTGTTTCAGCTGCAGTGCTCGCCGCGCATACCTGTTTACTGGGTTTACACGCGTTTTAATCTCCATTCACAACTCGGTTACCTTCTGTACTCTCAGCAAAGTATAGCTATGGTCAATTCGTCACACCCTTATCCTGCAGCTTTGCCTAGCTAGGGGCAAACTGGTTTAGCAATGCTCCAATGTGCTTACAGCAATGGCGACACACCCCTCTCTTGATGTCATCTTTATTTCAAGGGCACACCTCAGTGTTATAAAGCGATGATGTGAAGTGCATCCTTACACCAGCGTGGAATCTGCGATTCACTATTACTCCTCTCATTTGCATGGCATCGCCTACTAATTCTTAGCTACTGTGCATAACACCATCACTGCCCTTTAGCAACCCTTGTGCCATAGTATGGTGTAGCATGCCTGCCATTAACTATTATGGGGAAATCGTGATATGTGTTTCATTGCGGTTTTATTCTATATTTTTATATATTCCTTGCGATCCCCTTTGCGCACCACTGCCCTGCTCTTTCATGTTGCGATAGTGCGACTATATGTATATTAAATGTTAATTTTATATTTTGTACATTTTTTTTATGCCAATGGCTATATATTTAGCCACTGGGATATATGAACAATATAATACATGTGTTTGGTCGGCTGTCATGGCTCCGATTTTATGTTTACAAAAATGTAAACCATTTTCTGCGGTTTACATTTCTGCATGCTTACACTACGCCTGCACCACTTCCTGAATCACTACATACCTTCATTTGCATGCTACACTGCTGCTCATGGGGTAATTAGCATACAAGGCTCAGGAGTTGTGCGGATGTAGCATGTGCAGGTAGTGCACGTGGAAACAACTCGTACCTGAATTGCTCGGTGGCCATATTTGGTGTTAGAACGCCGACGCTACGCCTGAACCTGCTGCAAGCTTCATGAATCCCGGGGTCAGACATTTGTTGGAATGTTCGAGTCTAGGTTTCATAAATGTTACCTAGTAAGCAAAGATACAAAGCAATGCACTACAAGTTGTGTATTAGGCAAGCTTATCCAATTCATAATCAGTAGCATACCTAGGGTAGAGCAAAGGGGGCAGCCTCTCCAGGTGCTAAGACCATTGCATTTGTGGTCAGAACTGAAGTGCTTAATATTTGCTGCAGTGTGTTACAGTTTAAAAGGCAAGAAGAGCTTGGGGGGTGCCAGACTGAGGAACAGAGTGAGGCATCAGAATAGCTAGCTACACCTCTGTTCATGGTCATAACATTACCTGGAAATGCAGCTCTACACTTCTGGGTAGTGAAAGTTTTGATGCCATATTTAACTGTGGCTGCCAGGGGAGGAGGTTTTGCTAATGAGACACACAAGTGACCTGGTACACCACTTATTTAGAATACTAGAAGCTATGCATTTCAGACAGGGCTGTGTGCATGGAAAGTGGGACAACTTTATCCTGCAAGGATTGCAGCTTCAGATAAGTGAAACTTAACATGTATATATGGATTGTGTGTGGCTGTGTGTGCGTGTGTGTGCATGTGTGCGTGTGTGTTTTTGTGTGTGTGTGTGTGTGTGTGTGTGTGTGTGTGTGTGTGTGTGTGTGTGTGTGTGTGTGTGTGTGTGTGTGTGTGTGTGTGAGTGTGTGCGTGTGTGCGTGTGTGTGTGGGGGGGGGTATGAGTTTGTCTGTTTGTGTAGTGAATGATCACTGCCCAATATTAACTAAGGCTTGCATGATTGCAGAGATTCTAGTTGTAGAGTACACAGGTATACTGGTATTGTATGCTGCCTGTATGACTGAGTATTTCTGTGTGATTATATGTGTCAGAATGTCAGTGTCAATGGTACACATGTATGTGTGTGTGTGTGTGTGTGTGTGTGTGTGTGTGTGTGTGTGTGTGTGTGTGTGTGTGTGTGTGTGTGTGTGTCTGTAAATGTCTGTGCCTGTGTCTGTTTGTGCACCTCTGTTTAAGGTAGCTGATAGTCACAGCAAACAGCATACTTCTTAAACAGTTATAAGTTATAATTCATTACAAGATAAGTAAAGAACTGTAAGTAATAATGAATTGTAATTTAGTATCTTAAAAGTAGAGCCACAACAACCAAAATAACAGGTTTATTACTATGGCTTAGTAGAAAGCAGCTGCGCTGTCAGCTGGAACGGCTATGTCAGTGCAAGTTCAATGACTCAATGACTTTTTTTACCGGTTATCAGAGATGACAAATCTTTCTGAAAAAGTAGGGCATTGCAAGTAATTATGAATTGTGACTGCAACCCCAAAGCAAAGTCAAATCAAGTAGCAGGTTTATTATTATGACTTAAATGGAAGTCAGTATGACCTAGTGGAAAGCAGCCATGCTATCAGGTGTAATTGCTGTTTGCATAAACGCCAAATGTTTTTTTCACCAGTCAGCAGAGGAGACAAATGGAAATGTGCCTCATTTGCATACCATCTACTCTACCAATCCAGTTTCTTAATGGTGCATGTGCAAGCCAACATAAATAGAAGGATTTACAGTTGTTCTTCTTCTTTTGTCTTTTCCTGGTTAGGGGTCGCCTCAGCGGAACTCCGGTCCGCTAATGATTGACGGTAGATTTTTACGGTGCCGAGGTGCCAGCCCGATGCCCAACCTTCAACAGAGGCATGCCCATTCCTGCATGTCTTTCGAATGCCACTTGACCGCAGGGAGGACATACAGACTACACACAGAAGGCGCTCCAGCCAAGAATCGAATGGGAGAACCAGAAGGATTTATAGTCAATTTGGAAAAAAACAAACAAATGTGCTTTGAACATATATGATATACAAATATTCTATGGTATACAGAGATAAAGCTTTGTCACAGATGTCTGAGAATCAGCTAATGCTCAGGTGCTAAAGCTACCAGGTGTGAAGGGTGGGAATGAGCCTGTATCAGCTCATTTATTTCTGTGAAGCTGAGGGAGGGAGATGACTCAGTTCCCTGCAATACTGACAGCTAGCTGTAGCTGAGTGAAGCAACAAACAGCACATATGTTATGTTTGCAAAGAAGCCTTCACAGTTTCACAACTGAGTACCTGGTTTATGCCCTAGAATATTTTTGATCCACACCCATCAGGGATAGTTTTGCTTTATCCATATATTTATCTAACCCCTTCTTGACTATCATCAAACTACTCTTTACATGTTTTGGCAGATAATTTAAATACTTACCAAAACAAATATTGAAGGACAAGCTCCTTTTCTTATTGCAGTGACTAGGATGTAGGAGAGGCTACTCTTTCTCTGCTATTCCTCAAATAATTATGTAATCTAAGATTCTAGAGCTCAAGAAGCTACTGTCTACTGATGTGCCTTTAAAATGTGAAATACAATTGAAACCCTGGCAACAACACTTGCATATATGGAGGATGCGTAAACTCTGCAAATAAGGCACATCATACAGAAACCAAACCAGAGAACCAAATGCGTGTGTCAGCAACACTAACTGCTACAGTACTGTGCCACCATATTTCTTCCACACTATTGTTACTTTCTATTAGCCTTCATGCCATGGCTTATGGATAGACATGTCTCAAACATTCCATACCCATAGTGAGAAATCTAGATCAAAATTTGACTTACTTCTCTTCTGGGCAAGGACAGCCTGACCCTACTGTTTCAACACAGCCAGGGCTGCTAGAGGCAAAGGAGTCCTTCTGGCCTAACTTAAATATAGACTACCTATGATAGCCACAGCCTCTAAGAAAGATTCCTCCACTGTACAGACTATGAAAAAACAAAATCGGCCACTACAGCCACCCACTCACCATCACCACTTCCTCAACACTCACAAAACCAAATAGCCCCCAGTGCATCACAAAGTAGCCCCCAGCTTTCTCACCTTCAGACTTCTCCACTCTAACTTATCCTTACTCCTAGCTGCCCAAATTTATGCCAGACACACCCACATGTACACACACACTACAACCTTAGATGACTCTCCCAGATAACATCCCCATTCCATCCCCCATAAATTGGGCTACA
>NC_056735.1:1732016961-1732061961 GCF_019279795.1 Protopterus annectens | reverse complement strand
ATGATAGCCACATTGTGATCAGCTGTCATCTATTTAGGAATGAATTAGTGAAAAGAGGGACGTTTGGAAACCACAGGTTACCCAAAACATGTAATTGTGGGCTTGGAAGATGCTGTAATGATAATTAATATAAATGTGGAGTCAGACTCAATAAGAGCATGACAAGAAATTAGTACAGCTGGTGAACAGATTAAGACAGCATAATTTCAAATTAAATAAGATTAAATGCAAAATAAGAGTGATAGCTTTGAAATACATGGCCATATTCTAATATCAGGGAGACTGAAACCTGATACAGAAAAAGTAAGAGCAATTGTAAAAATACTAAAGCCAGTAGGCAGACAGGAATTATAAACTTCTAGGAATTCAATACCTTGTAAAATTTATAGCCAATAGTCTGAGTTAACTACGCCCCTTAGCAAGCTGTTACAGCAAGACATTGGGAATGGACACATGAATAAGTTTGCAAAACTAAAAAAAATGCTTGTAGAGTCATTAACATTCAAGTACCATGATATAAATAAACCATGCATGTTGCTGGTAGAAATGAATCACTTGTGTATAGGCCATTACCATTATTACAGGCACAAAAATATAAAGACAGATATAATGGGAGTTTTAAACAATCATGGTTGATAGGTTCATAGGTGTGTACTAGGCTAATGGACCTGGGGCTTTTACAAGCCTAGCCATAGGATTACCCTGGCATAGTGCCACCCGACCTTAGTTCCCAGTGCCTCTGTCAAGTGGAGCCACTGGTGTTACCCCCAGGGTGAATTTTCTGTTTCCCATCTACTCATCAAGATTTCTCTTGAAGAGGGACAGCGAGGTGCTCTGCTTGACATGAATGGGAAGTCGGTTCCATAGCATGGACAGTCCCTGGGTTCTGAACCTGTCCCTCCAGCATGTTCTGTTAATTGTGGTAATGAGGTTGAGGTCTCTGGAGTGTGTAGTGTGGAGGGATTGTGATTTCTTTAGATGTAGCATTTCTAACAGTGCTGGGTCAAACATGGCTTTGTATGTCAAGCAGAGATTGCCTCTAAGCAGGGGATATGAGACAGAATAGTTGGAGTTTTTTGAGTCTATCCATATAGGACAAGTGTTTAAGACCTAGGATCCTCTTTGCAAGGTACTTTTGTGGCCTCTCCAGTTGTTGCAGGTGTCTAGTGAGGTACATGCCAAATGGGGCATTATACTCGATGACTGGCCTAATGAGGGAAGAGTAGAGGGAAACAATGACCTCTTTCTTCCTGGATGCAAAACCCTTAGTAATGAGATGTGCCACATAGAAGGCCTTTCTGTCCACAGTGGCAATGTAATGCTGGCATAGTTGAAATCACCTAGTAAGAGAGTGTTTGGTTGGACCCTAATATTCTCCAGGGTGCTTAGGAACATGGAGTGCGAGTCTTGTGACATGGTTGGGAATGTATATCAGGCTATGACCTGAATCGCTGTCTTACCCAATGTTAGCTGCACCTGAAGTATCTCTGGTGCATTATGTTGGCCTACCAGTCTGGAGGTGTGCGCATCCTTTATGAATATGGAGACACCACAGCCTTTGGAGCTTCAGTCTAAGTTCTAGGCCTAAAGGTGTGGAATGAGTTATAGCCTGGTAGTGCAGGGTGCTTTCTGATGCCTTAAACCAGGTCTCTGTTACAGCACAAATGTCGATGTTCTCCATTTTAAGGAGTGCCTCGAGTGAATGCATTTTGAGATTTAGACTTTTAGCATTCAGCAACATGACCCTCAGATTGCATTTATTTGTAGCTGTTATGGTGGTAATTTGGTCTTTGGAACACCACCTAAAAAAGGCACTATAGGGGTGGCAAGAGCCTTGGCCAGTATCCAGAAGCCCAGGGGTGACAGATGCAGGCCATCTCTGGCAAAGCATTGAGGTCTGTCAATCATGTCATCCCAGGTAGACAAATACTGGATCCCCTTAGAATGACACCAGAAACTTAGCCAATTGTTGAAAGCAATCATTTTCTGCTTGTACTATGGTATAATTCTGGTTGATGGTAGGATGCTGCTCAGGCTAGAGTCATACCCACCTGGGCTACATAATCGGAAAGCTCCTCCATGTCTCTTTTCATGCAGTCCAGGTCATTCACACCCACATGTACAATGACAGAGTCATATTTGTACCTGTTGTTGAGCGACCTGAGTGCATGTGTTATGTGTCAGATCCTGGCACCTGACAGGCAGCTTGACTGTACTTTATCCTTATTCAACCTAGTGAGTGGGACATCAGTGAGTCACCTATGACTAGTGTGTTGGGCATGCTGTTTTACCTTAGGGGCTTTGATTGAGTGGCACACTGTTTAGGAGAGTTATGTGTCTCATGATTAGTGTTGTGCTGTGGTGGTTGAGTGCATTTCTGCCTTGGAGGGCTCTGTTGCTTGGATAGATTTTTATTGATATCCACCTCGAAGGTGGGTGTGTGCTTTGTACTTTTATGTGAAGGCAGTGCTGGTGGGCTATGTGTTCCATGTGGTGTGGTGCAAGTGTTGACCTTCTCCTCTTGGCTATTCCAGTCTTGGCTGGAGATTGCGTGGCTTCCAATTTGGATATATAAGTGCATCTCTCGCAAGTCTGAGTGTTGAAAGTTAAGATGAGAGGGTTGTCGGTATACATGAAGCAGTTGCTACATTGCCTCAGGATGCCCAAGTTCACCAGGTTAATAGGAGAAAGCACAGGGAACTGACATGCCTGGCGGGGTGGGTATTGATAATAAGTACTAAATCTGTTTCCTTGTAGAACATTTAGTGCTAGTAGCACTTGTGTGCTGCAATAATTGCTACAAGAAGTCTGGTAAAGTGCTAAACTAATAAGCTAGTATAAGTGCAGGAGAGGAAAGAATTAGTAGATCTAAGGGAAAAATTGAAGAGCAGGCACTGGCACTACTCAGAACCTTTCAAACAGCAAGTCTGTATCTGGATTAGACTAGTTACAAGAAAGATGGGAAACAAGAGCAAATGCGGGCTTTTAAACCAGAAAGTCGAGAGAGATGGAAAAAATGCCCAAACGGCCAATAAACTGCAATTTCTGGGCCAGGAACCACTCCTCTTGTGGTAGATGGGGCTACCTAGTGCTTACCATGGGTATGACAAATTCCATGAATATCTCTATGGCATTGATACTGAGGTGGAAACAGATCAAAAACTCTTGTCAAACATATTCCAAATGTCTTTATGCAAAGCACAACTGAGATTGCAGAGAATGTCACTTAATTTGAACAAAGTATGATCTTAAAAGTGAAATGAAGTCCAGATAATGAACCATGTATATGAAATATGTTCAACAGAGGTTAATTACCAAAACCATGAAGAATTACAGGAGAAGTTATAATAATCTGGTAATATGCAGGTATTAATGGCAGAAGAAAATGTGAATAAATTCTAAAGATGTACTGACATTAACAAAAAATACAGTTACTGAAAGAAGTTACAAAAAGAAGTTAATCTGAAAAAAATGGTAAAAAGTCAGTCTTATTTTCACTAAGAAGGAAATAAGTTATATATGAGGCTTAACGCCTAAGGTGAAGAAAATAACAGCTCCCAATCACCTGAGAAGATGCATTAGTGATAGGATGGAGGATTTACATCCGAGAATAGTAAGGCAGAAAGAAAGAGCTGAAGATGTGTTAGACAGTAATGCTAGCTAATCTAGAATAAGTAGAACAAAGCCGTATCATATGCAAGGCATACCATATGAGCAATGTGGAAAAGGAAATGTTAATTGATATACTCCTTGGTCATTTGGGTAGCAAAGAGCATCTCATCCAAGGAGTTCATTGGACATGTAATTGCTTCAGTTTAAAGAGGTTAAATGTTTCCTATGTCTATATTATTATTCCATGTTCCTTGAAATAATAAAACTGACAGACACATCATGTGCAAGTGTGATTATTGCATTAACGTCTATATTCTTGAAATGGCATACATGATGTTATCATATCTAACAATGTCAAGAATTCATTAGATATGTATATGAGTGAGAATTCAGACACATAATATCCATTTCACACTATTCAAACTCTAATGGTCAAGCAAGCAAAGAGCTATTCAATGATCTTATGAGAAAAAACAGAAGAGAAAAAAACAGAGAGGATTGTCATCTGACAGTTTTGGATGTAAGGATACCCCATTGCAGGGGCGCAGTATATCACCAACTCATCTGCTACTAGACAGGACTATAAAGCAAATTATCTATTTTAACTACATCTTAGGCTTGGTAAATCAACACAAAGTAAATTAAATGCTAGAGAAAATTGGAAGAGACAAAAACAGTACTGTGTTAGAAACTGTAGGGTACTATTAGATTAACAATTTGGAGACATACTGAGACTACAAAAGAGATTGAAACGTTCACCAACTGAAGCAGAAGCAACGGTTTATGCAGCTGGACTAAGATACAGTGTTGCTCAATTAACAGTTGTAAAGCTGTGTAGAGGGATCACAAACACATATGAAAGGGAAACTAAGTCTCATTTCAGAGAAGGAGTGCAAGGAGAAGTGTCTCAAATAGCATTGTTACACAAAAAGAGAAACTGTGAGGACTGTGGCAGTAATGGCAAAGACAGACTGTTCAGGTCAAGTCTCCAAGTAAAGTCATAAAGCAGTGGGAGCTGTCCAGAAAGGAAAAATCAGATATCAAAGACAGTAATCTGATTAAATAATCAAGATTTGGAAAGAATTAAAAGAAGTATATTTTAAGAATTTGATGTAAAAGTCAATAACATGTTTGATTCAGAGTTAAGAATTATTTAAAATGATATTTTGTAACTAGAAAAATCGGAGATATATGTAGCATATATCCTCAAATACAGTAATGCCAGTCTACAATAATTTATATGTCAGGTGGTATATTTCTTTCCCAAAGACAGTCAGAACAAACACCTCGTGGGAGATTTTAAAATATCAACAGTGTCTGTGTGATTTATGGAGCATTCTGACAAGAATGCAAATGTTTCAATTCCCTTCATTGCTCTGCAAGTCACATGTTCAACACATTTTTATACAACCTGCTGCAACTCAGGAAAATGTGAAGGGAAAGGAGGGGCGTACTGGGTTACTGTGGGCCAGGGGCAAAAATGATAGTGTATTTGCCATCTGCAGCAGCAGCATTCCCTATTGTTATTATCATAATGAATAGGTCATCCAAACCAGGGGAAAATAACCTTTGTATAACAGAGCAAACAGTTTGTACCATTTGACTGACTGATTGATTGACTGGTTGATATTACATTGTCATGTTCAAAAGCAATTTGTATAGGCATACCTTAACAAATATAACATGCAGCAAAGAGAAAATGCAAGCTCAACAAAACCAGATAAAAGGCATTCTTTTCTTCCCAAGTCATTAATATAATGTAATACAAACTGCAGTACCAGTTATAATGAAAACTGCACAACAAGCAGAAAAGTACAACTTAAGTATAAGGCAGTTAATCAGTCCTGGAGGTTAAAAAGGAAATCTCTCTCTCTCATATGTATATGTTTATATATTTACTAATCATAAATCATTAATTCTACATTCAGTCTACAAGTAAAGTAACATAATTTCAGATTCCTAGTAACACTATAAAGCTATGGAATGTGGACTAGACAGGCAGAGAAAAGCAAAAACATAGAATGAATGAGTAGATCACTGTGGGAGAGAAATTGTCTGGAAAGAGGAAGAAAAGAGAGAACAGAAGGGGCAGAGGTGTGTAAGGGACTAAAAAGGGGTAATGTTTCAGTCACAATTGCAGCTAAGCGTTTATAAAAGAGCTGTTATAGACATAGACATACACCAGCTATGTTAAAGATGTTTATAAGCATGAAACAACCATTGTTTTTGCATAAATAATTGTTTAAATGAATCTTTATGTATGCAAACACTTGTTTAAGCAAACATCAAAGGTGATTTTGCACCATTTTGCAAATACAATTATATTAAAAATTGCTTACTGATTTAGTTTTTGCAAAACTGTTAATTTAACAGTTTGCCAATTGCATAGCAAGTTCATAATTCCATTCCCACACTAATGCAGCATCATTAGAGTTGGATCCCATAACAATGTAAGCACCTCCTGCCCACATTTTAATATTAATGCTGCAAATATGGCTTTGTTTTGTCTTCTGCATTCTGAAGCAAACTTTATATTTATATATTTTTAAATGCTGCAAAATTAATTTCTGTTTTCACACACACAAAAAATTGTCTGAGTACATAAAGATGCAAGCAAATACTTTTTGTGTGAAAACAAAAGGCTGTTTTGCACATTTAAGCTTGATCTTTAATACTGGATAATCCATTGTGAAAGTATTGTTTAGTCTGTCAACAGCCTAAGGGAAACATAGGAGGAGTAGAGGGCTTAACGTAGGATATGCCAGTGGAGATATACATGAGTAGGTAATGCGTGTTGTTGATATGAAGTTGTCTTAAGAAAATGTTTTAGTGAGCATTAGTATGCATTAGTTCAGATAATCTAAGGGATTTTAGTATAGACTGATGCTGAACCTAGAAACTTGAGGCGAGTGCTAGTTTTACTGCTGTTTGGCAAGTTGACTGCAGCCTCCCATTAGGGAAGATGAAGGAATAGGATAGAAATGGCTTCAAAGAGAAGTTTAGACAGGATTAAAGAATTTGCAAGTTTTCTGAAAGACTTGTGTGCAGGATAAAGCCTGATGCAATACAAACAGCCTGAACTTTGGTTTTAATTACTGACTACACAAGTAACTTGATTTTGAAAATAAGCTGTACA
Source organism: Protopterus annectens (assembly GCF_019279795.1). Taxonomy (NCBI): domain Eukaryota; kingdom Metazoa; phylum Chordata; order Ceratodontiformes; family Protopteridae; genus Protopterus; species Protopterus annectens. The sequence continues at coordinate 1,732,055,213 of NC_056735.1, read as the reverse complement.
GAGAAGCCCCTAAATCTTTCACTGAGTCTGCCAACTCAAGATTCTTTTTCACCGAGGAGATGATGAGACTTGGTGAGTAGTAGTAGTTTTTTATATTTCTTATTGCAAGAGAGAATAATTTTGAATTTAGTAATGTTAAGAAATATCCCCAGCCACTGCTCTAGTTTGTGGACAATATATTAAATTTTGGATTGGACAGAGGAAACTGACTTTCTTGGATAAAGAGTGTCTGTCACTGCACAATAAGCAGAAAGGTATGCCTAATCTGCAGAAATGATGTCACATTTTTAAATCTGGTAATCAGAAGGGGCTTGGAACTGAACTTTGGGAGCTCCACTCCCCCCATGTCTAATTTGGAAGATTCAGGAGTTTGCAGACACAAAACATAAGGTGACAACAGATACTACCTCTAAAAATGCCAAAATTGCAGTCAGTTATTTCCATACGCATATGATAACACAATCAGAACTTTCTTTTTGATGTTCTGTATCCTTTGAGCTGACAGTAACATATACTACTGAATGATTATTGGGAGCTATGGTAGAGTGACATATCTTTTTGTATATTTCTTATCAGTATCAGCATTAACTGACAGTCTGCCTCATTATTACTGACATATCGGAATATGTAATTGACATAAGGAGGAAGAATGTCAAACCTGGAAACATTAGTGTCACTAAATGAGCTTCTGCTAACATTGAATATGAATCACTGTGTAAAAAATGTGAATATGACCCTTAAAACTGCAGTTCTTGTATGATCTGGTGAAGTAAGTATTGACTTAAAGTAAAAAGCAGGTAAATAAAACTTGACCAATAAACTTCAGCTGTATAAGAAGCCTGTTATTGCACAGTGAGGTGTCTCTTAATGAAGCAACAGTAAAAAAAATTCAGCAGGGTCTTTATCTACTGGCATGTATGATGAGAAGAAAGCAGATGATAGAAAACTGTTAAGAACTAGTCTTCCATCTTGGGATCTACTAATCAGTACTACAGCCAAGTAAATAACTTCTATCTGTTCAACAGCAATATATATATATATATATATATATATATATATATATATATATATATATATATATATATGTATATATGGGTCTTCTTTGTTTAGTTGAATCTCAATTCACTGAATTTCATTTCACCGAAAGGCACTTAGTATATATGGCACTGTGTAGAATACTATAAGGCAAGTAAAATGTATACGCCCTTTTCCCCACTGTAGTGCGATCCTGGAGTTAGTATATATATAGTTGGGGGAGGGAGTACAGCCCCCCACATTGGGGGGTGTTGGGGGCATAGCCCCCCAGTTAGTTTGAATACATATTGTCTTCTGGAGAGAGTTAGTCATTGGTGTTGTTGCAACTATGCATGTATATTGTTTAAAGTGTATTGTTTTGAAGTTTTTGATAAAATACAATATAAAACAAACAAGATGGGGGGCTATGCTACCCACACCCCCAATGTGGGGGCTGTGCCCCCCACACTCTGCCTAACTATATATACCAATGCCAGGATCGCACTATATTGGGGAAAAGGGCATATACCTTTTACTTGCCTTACAGTACTCTACACAGTGCCATATATACTAAGTTCAGTTCAGTGAAATGAGATTCAGTGAAATGAGTTTTCAGTAATTTGTGTTTTTAGCTATTTGGTCGGGGTGTATGATTATATGAAAGGAAGGTGCCTCAAAAGAACAATGATTTTACCAAAGGATTGTAACTCACAAGCATCTAGTAATTGCAGCAGTGGTTGGCACCTTACAAGTGCAGTGTGACTGTACAAAAGGATACTACATCACATGACACCTTAAGTGCCACGCTTATCTCTGGATTATTTGTACTTAAGGAAACTGCCACAACCAGGACCTCTGCAAGGACGGCAGGTGCACAGGCTCAAAAAAACAAAACTCACAACAACAAAAAGCCAGCACCCAACTGGGGAATAAATATATTATGTGTTTAAACACAAAAAACTATTTCGGCCCAATGGCCTTTTACAATGTATAACACAGTCAGTTTAACCACCACATTATATACAGAACATACAGGAATAACTGATCATGAATTAAACAATTATAAATGTTCATTAAGGCCAGGTGGAAATAATCCCCCTAATTTCACAATCCAAGATTTTTATTTTCTATTTAACAATTTATGCCAACCTGTTTTAAGGGATCTGTTTCCCAAAATTCTGTCAATAATAATATATTTGAAAGTTGCTGTCTTATGAATAATAGTGTTTTATATAAAGCATTTGTTAAATATTTATTTCTACTGTTACTACGATATTCTGAAATGCAAAGTTTTAAGGGTCTGGAGGTTTGGCCAACATAAAAAGCTAGACATGAACAGATTACAAGATAGATGGCCCAATCACTATTACAATTACAAAACACATTAATAGAAAAAACTTTAGAGATATTTTTGCTTGAAAACTCTTTAGTCTGGGAAATATATTTGCAGAAGGAATAATGGCCACAAGGGTGGCACCACACAACTTGTGTGCCATCTAATGTAGCTTGTACAGAACATTCCATAGGCACAACATGTTTGTAATGACTAAAATCACTCCCCAAAGTTTTACCCCTATGGAAACAGAATGAACATTTGTTTTCTAATAAATCACATAATCAATCATCAGTCAAAAGAATACCTCAGTGCTGTTGCACTATATCTAAGAATTCATGGGTATTTCTACCATAGGTAGTAATAAACCTGATTTTATTGTCCATCTGAGGTCGAGGGTTCTTATATTTAAGAAGGTCATTTCTGGAAAGTAGTTGAACTTCCCTACTGGTCTGCCTAACCTTAGACATAGATATCCACGTTCCTTAAAGCAGTTCACAAAATCTTGATCAAAATGTACATAGTCTTCAGTGCTGGAGCAGATTCTATGTATTCGCATGAATTGTGACTTCGGAATATTGGCCACAATATGTTTTGGATGACAGCTAGAGGCATGTAGTAACGTATTTGAATGATGAGGTTTTCTATAAAATGAACTAGACAAGGTACCATCAAGTTGTTTAGATATAGTCACATCCAAAAAGAAATGGACGAAACATCATAATTAATGGTAAACCTTATACCCCATTTATTTTCATTCAAATACTGAATAAATTCCTGTAAATATACAGCATCCAACTTCCACACCACCCAGCAGTCATCCAAAAACCTACGCCAAATATCTATTTCCCCAAGAAAATGATTATGATTGTTATCGTATATGATGATCTGCTCAAGATAACCCATGAAAAGGTCAGCATATATAGGTGCAAAGGATGCACCCATAGCAGTACCTTTCAACTGCAAATAGCATTTGATATTGAAGTAGAATACATTTTTAGACAAGACATGCTCCGCCTGACATACAAGAAATGTGTTGAAACCTGGGCTATATAAGGACATTCTACTGAGCCAATATTCCAGGGCACATAAACCTGCCCAGTGTGGGATACTAGTGTAAAGGGACGCAACGTCCAATGTACACAACAGCCAACTGGGTTCCAATTGGGTATCAGAAATAATATTCAAGAATTCCGTTGTGTCCTGTATCCCAGCTCTAACTCTAAATAATAAAGGCTTTAGGTACATAGTAAGGTAGGCAGACAAATGTTCAGAAAGGGAACCTTTTTCAGAAACTATGGGTCTCCCTGGGGTTTTTTTGATATCTTTGTGAATTTTTGGAAAAATATAGAAATATTGTGATGAAGGGTGATCAAGTATGTCTGTCTGTCTGTCTCTTTTCTCTTTCTGTCACTGTCTGTATGTCTGCCTACTAACATAATTGAAAAACAATTGCAAAAAAATATATATTTTGTAGGGGCAAACCCTTGCAAACCTTTCACTCCATCAGTTCTATTTCTATCAGCTTCAAGGGTCAGCACCTGAGATGTTAATTTTGCAGCAAGTAGTGATGTCCATATATTCAGCCACTTAATAAGGGTGGATTCTAAACAACTACATACTCACCTATATAATTCAGGATAATATGGATGCCAAAGATACAGCATCCATAACTAAAGTCAATTAAAATCCTAGAACTGTCTCATTTGTGGATTCCTCTCTGATGTTCCATTAGAGGTCAGTCACTGAGGTGGGTTCATCAGATTTTGTTTTTCATGGTTCATGTGAATGAACATTGATAATTCAGTGAAGTTTCAAGTGATGTTCAATCTTAGTTGTGCTACAAATTGTGTGATGAAAAAGCCACATGGCACAGTTTACTGAAAATTAAACAGTGATTTATTGTCTGTACTTTTATTTGTAAGCTTTTAGGAAGTCATTTTACTGAAGAGGGTCCAGCATTACACAAAAATGTGATGTTTACCTTGTCTTGTAAGCAGAACTATAGTTGCCCATTAATTACTGAAGAAATGCATGTAATGCCTTGAGGAATGTAAAAACATGGCAGTCTGGTCCCTGATCAAATATCAGATAACTTTATTAATAAGTTTAAGTCCTTTAGTATCTCCATTTACTGTCATATTTAATACTTCACTACAGAATGGGAGTGTACCTAAAAGCTGGAAACTTGTTTTCTCTGTACCAATACCTAAAGGGGTTAGTCGTGATAAGGTTAAAAACTACTCCCCTGCTAACGTAACTACACTTCAGTTTTGGAGAAAGATGGCAAATTAGGTGTCAGTTTGGACATGCATCAGCATGGTTTTACCAAAAGGATATCAACTATGGTTAAAGAAAAGTCTTTCACATGTAAGTCTCATTCAGTAAAAATATTGTATAAATCTTTGTAAGCAAAGCTAAGTGTATATTTTGTATATGTATTATGTATTTCTGCATTTCTGCACTAACTTTTCTCAACCAGTTATAATGTGTTCTCTTACACATCTAGCATTCCTCAAGAGCTGTAAGATTTTTCTTTGTATAAAGACTTCTATTTGCTCAAATGAGCCCAGGTCATGACTGAAAAGGGTTGTTTGACCAGCTCAGTTACTGGTTACAAATGAAAATAAATAAATAAAGTAAGTAAGGTAATGGCTCTATTAGAGTTGGTGTTGCTTACACTAATTTGAAAAAAAACATTCTTTAGTATTGCCCATAAGGTAATACTTATCTCTGTTTGAATTAATATTAAATCATATATTGTAGACTGAATTCATAACTGGCTTATGGATAAACAAGAACATGTAAAGATTTATGTATGGTATTCACATTAAGTATTCCACAAGGATCTGCACCGAGTCTAGTACTTTATCCATCTATCTATTTATCTATCTATTATTTGTTAATCAAGTAGGAGGGCTGGTCAGATGACCCCTTTCAGACATGACCCAGGAGAATAACATACCATGAATATACAACAAACAATTCATGACAAGTTATTGCATATGATGAAAATCTAAATATATAGACATTAAGACTGGAGCCTACGTAACTACAAACGGTAGTTGTATTTTGTTTAATAAAGTATGGGAATGAATACTGGTAATAATAGCTTTATGATTTTGGTCCACCTAAATTAGATTATAGTATTTTTACGGATAAATTAAAACTAAGCATTCTTCAGGTTTACAATGATCTGTGCATTATAATGTGCAATAATACTTAATTTAAGATTAATGCAAATAAAATGTTAAAAATAAGGCATTGCACATAACTGTACCATTTCATATCCCTTCACAATCACCAAGTGTGTTAAAAAAATCTTTTATGTCCTACATCAAGCCAGAGTACAATTCCATTTTTTTGTGTCTGTTGAAAGGGAGATTTACTGCAATTTTTCACTACAACATTTACTGACTGTAAAAATCTTTCATATGAGAAACAACTTAAACTGTTAGATTTGTATTCTGCAAATTATAGATGTCTGAAAGGTAAACTCTCCTGGGATTCATTATGTAGGTACCGCACTATGCCTACAAGATGCAAACTTGTTCCCACTAATTGAATATGCCTGCTGCTCATCATGCCTACACATTTGCAAGCACCTTGTCATGGCCAGCAATAGTGATCTTGGCCATGGAAAGGTACTTGCAAACATGAGCACAGCATGTAAACAAAACGGCATGCATATAGGCAATGATATGGGTGGCACAGTGGTGCAGCGGTTAACATTGTCGCCTCACAGCAAGAGGTTCTCCGGTTCGATTCTCGGCTGGGGTGCCTTCTGTGTGGAGTTAGCATGTTCTCCCTGTGTTCACGTGGGTTTCCTCCAGGTACTCCGGTTTCTTCCCACATTCCAAAGACATGCATCTGGAGCATTTCTCCCCGGGCCTCCGCTGAAAAAAGGCTCTGTGGAACCTAGTCGGACTTTCCCAGTCAACAAATGATAAATAAAAATAAAAATATATTAAGGGCAAGTACAGGAAAATAATACAGAAAGAAGGGAAGTAAACTGGGGGAATAGAACAGAAATGGTGTTCAAAGGAGAAATGTTTAAAGTATATTCATATACAGCAGGCAAATGTGACAAACTGTATAAGAAGCATTTCTGACATGAATCCTGTAATATTAATGTAATGATAATTAATGTCAATGATAATCCCATAGTTACGTACATAAATAAAAATGGACATACTGATAAAGGATGTGCTAGGGACATAATACTGCACTGTAACAAAGGGGAGTGAAAATGTGATATACATGTTAATTAAATGCTGACTTAAGAGTTAACAAAGACAGAAGCTACATTATGAGAAAAATGAGCAGACTGCAGATCATAGGTTCTTACTAGGCTAACTGCCTAAATGGGTCATTTCAAGTCTAGCCAATAATCCAAGATCATAATCAAACCCTGTACCTTGTGTCTATAAGGTGAAGACCTTAATAATTATACCAAACCCCCCTCTGCATTGCATGTAAGATCTATATACAGAAAATGTATGTATGCAAGCCAATACAACTGCTGTATGCCCAACCTCAGCATGTATACACAAGAACAAATGGACTTTACAGCTGTAATGTCAAGTACATCAGAAATGAACATGTTTTTGCAAAGAAATGAAAGTGATATCTATAGGAAAGGGGTTCATCACATGCAAGCATGGAATAGACAAGCAAGTGTTGTATAGTTATGTAAATGTCAAACCGTAATCTATTAACATACAACATACATAAGTGACAAATGACAAAACAGATCAGATGACATGTTCATAGGTTATATGTGTGTACTAGGTTAATGACCCTGGAGCCTTTACAAGCCTAGCCCATAGAAGTGCCCTGGCAGTGTGCCACCCGACATTACTTCCAAGTGCCTCTATCAAGTCGAGCCACTGGAGTGATCCCTGGTGTGAACTATTACCTATCCAGACATCAAGATTTCTCTTGAAGAGGGACAGCGAGGTGCTCTGCTTGACATGTATGGGAAGTCTATTCCAGAGCATGAGCAGTCTCTGGGTGAGGAATCTGTCCTTCCAGCATGTTCTGTTGATTGTGGTAATGAGGTTGAGGTCTCTGGAGTGTGTGGTGCGGAGGGATTGGGATTTCTTTAGATGTAGCGTTTCTAACAGAGCTGGGTCAGACATGGATTTGTAAGTCAAGCAGAGATCACCTCTAAGCAGGCAGTATGATACAGGAAATAGCTGGAGTCTTTTGAGTCTGTCTGTGTAGGACATGTGTTTAATGCCTAGCATCCTCTTTGTAAGGTACTTCTGTGGCCTCTCCAGCTGTTGCAGGTATCTAGTGAGGTACATGCCAAATGGGGCATTATACTTGATGACTGGCCTAATGAGGGAAGAGTAGAGAGAGAGACAACAACCTCTTTTTTCCTCGATGCAAAACCCCTGGTAATGAGATGTGCCACACAGAAGGACTTTCTGACCACAGTGGCAATGTGGTGGTCGAAGGAGAGGTTGCTGTTAACCTGTGTCCCCAGATCTCTTATAACACCTTCAGTGTTCAGTGGGCTCCCATCAATGTGGTAGTTAGTGGGAATTGAGTTTTTACCAAAGGAGATGATGACGCATTTTTTTGGCATTAAGCTTAAGGCCATGGTTTTGACACGAGTCACTGGTCTCAGTGAGGCCTTTCCATAAGATGTTTGCATCAGTTGGGGAGTTAATAATGGCTCCCAGCTTGCAGTTGTCTGTGAACTTGGTCAGCCAGAGTCCCTTGGTGTTGGCCTGGACTCCTGAGAAGTAGATGCCGAACAGGAGAGGACCCAGGATCGATCCCTGTGGGACTCCACTCATGACTGGTCTGCAGTCTGACTTGGAGTTCACTACTTTCACACTGTGTGTTCTATCTCTGACCCAATTTACAGCCCACCTAGTGATATAGGGGTTGCTGTCTAGTTTGGTGAGTTTATCAATAATTCTTGAGTGACAAATAGTATCAAAGGCCTTAGCCTGATTGAGGTAGGCTGTATGCACTGGTTTGCCTTCATCCACAGCCTTGGTGACTGACTCAAAGAAGTCAACCAGGTTGAGCAGGCATGATCTCCCTTTCCCAAAACCAAACTGCATGGGGTCCAGAGTTTGGAGATTTCCTATATCTTTGTTAATCTGGTCAATGATGATGCACTCTATAGCTTTACATATCAGACTCATCAAGCTAATGGGGAGATAATTTCCAGGGTCTGTAGTCGCTCCCCCTTTATGGAGAGGGATGACTGTAGCAGTACACCATTTGGTAGGGACAAAGCCTGAGGTGAGGCTGTGACTGAACAGGGCACACAGATGTGGCGCCAGTTCACTTTGTAGTTCATGTAGAATGCAGCCAGGGATATTATTGGGTCCCATGGAAGCTGTATTCTTGGCCTTGAACAATGCAGCTTTAACCTGAGCTGCAGTAATGCTGGGTGCCTGGCATTTTTCCGGTATTGTGATTGGTCCTTTTGGGGGGGGGGGGGTAAAGTTGGCACTGAATCTGTTGGCCAGTATGTTGGTAATATCTGTTGGCTCACTATAGGCGGTACCATTGTGCAGTAACTCAGAGCATATCTGGGTATTGATGTGGAGGTTCTTGATATAACTATAAAAGGCTTTCTGATTGTTTTTAGTGTCTGCGGCAATTCTGCCTTCATTGCTAGCTTTAGATGATTTAATGATTTAATGAGGGATTTCAACTCTTTGTTGAGGCTAATAAGGGAGTTTTTCCAGTCTTGGGACTTCAGCTTTTTCTGCAACAGTTTCTTCTTTCTGTTGTAGAGTTTATTAATGGCAGGGGACCACCAGATTGGCTTCTTTGTTTTGGAGGAGAGAGTCTTGTTTCTGTTGCGTATGGTTAGTTCCATGCATTTATGTACGTGTTTGTACAGTGCATTGGTGTATGATTTGGCAGTCGTGCAGCTATTTTCTATTGGTATGGCTGCCATGAAGTTAGCCACCTCTGTTTTTAGGAGTCCAAAGTCAGCTTTGGAGAAGTTTTTCAAGGTGGTTACTTGCGGGTTGGTGTGGGTGAGATGTGGATTTTCATGGTGATTAGTTTGTGGTTGGATCTGACCAGGGAGGGATTGACTATTGGTGTAAAGCAATGGTCACCCGTGTTAGTAATAACTAGGTCAAGGATGTTGCTTCCTCTAGTGGGGGTCAGAATGTGCTGGTCCAGGGCATTGGAATTGATGAATTCCAGAATGCATTGGGCCAGTGTATTGGTGCTTGAGTAGTTTTCCCAGTTGATAGAGGGATAGTTGAAGTCTCCTAGTATGAGTGTTGGGTTTGGACCTTGATAGATTCCATGGTGCTTAAGAACATGGAGTGAGAATCTAGGGACATGGTTAGGGACTTATAGCAGGCTATGACCTGAATCACAGTCTTATCTAGTCTTAGTTGTACCTGAAGTATCTTAGATGCATTATGCTGGGCTACTAGTCTGGAGGTGTGCATATCCTTTATGAGTATGGAGACACTACCACCTTTGGAGCTTCAGTTCATTTTTCGGAGCCAAAAAGTGTGGAATGAGTTACAGCCTGGTAGTGCAGGGATGCTTTCTGCTGCTTTAAACCAGGTCTCCATTACAGGACAGATGTCGATGTTCTCCATTTTAAGGAGTGCTTCGAGTAAGTGCATCTTGAGATTTAGACTTCTAGTGTTGAGCAGCATGACCCTCAGATTGCATTTATTTATAGCTGTTATGGCGGTAATTTGGTCTTTGGAACACCGCAGAAAAGGCACTATAGGGGTGGCAATACCCTTAGCCAGTACCCGAAAACCCAGGGGTGACAGATGCAGGCCATCTCTGGCAAAGCATTTAGGTCTGTCAATCATGTCATCCCAAGCAGACAGATACTGGATCCCCTTAAAATGACACCAGAAACCTAGCCAAATGTTGAAGTCAATCATTTTTTGTTTGTACTGCGGTATCATGAGTTCAGATTTTCACTGATGATTTGCAAACATCTTTGACGCTGTTATACTGGGCATGCTCACATGGAATGACAGAGCACAGTAACATAGCATCAATTCAGCAGCAGCAACACAATAAAAATTGTTGTAACAGAGGATCAATCACAGTTTCTGATGGTCTGGAAGCACATCATACAGAAATAAATGTTTATGGAAACCCTCATTACCCATTAAGCTGTATAGTGTAACAAAAGAAATTGCAGTAATAAAGGCATGCAACACAGAGCATAATTATCTTGAGAATAGGTATTTAATGTGAGCAATGAATGACAAGAAACATTCACATCATATCATTTTCAAATACATGTCAGTACAGATGTCAGGGAATGCATAACAATCATGGTCACCACAGAAATACACATATCAGTCATGTCATGAAGAAAAAACATTGAAGGGTTTACAGCATTTTCCTATCATATAAGGTGTATAGATGACTTACACTGTAGGACAAGGCCTAAAAATGTGGCCCTCTGAGTGTGCGATAAATATTGTTTGTGTTCAAGGCACTCTTGTCTGCACATTTGCCTGACAGACAGATATTTAAAATTAAAAAATTTAAACCTCTGCCTATTATACAAGGCTCTCTGCAGAGCTCTGTATTGACTGCATGTGCCACATCAGATAGCCATGGAGGCTTTCACAAACAATTGAACTGTTTGTTTGTATCTTTTGGCTTTTCCCGGTTAGGGGTCGCCACAGTGGAACTCCAGTCCGCTAATGATTGGTAGTGGATTTTTACGTACCGGGTTACCAGCCCTGATGCACAACCTTCAACAAAGGCACGCCCCATTCACGTATGCCTCCACACAGAAGATGTTTTAGCTGAGAATCGAATGGGACAACGTCTTGCTATGAGGCAACAACGCTACCGCAGCACCACCACCGCAGTATTCACAAACAATTGAATTAAATGTGTGTATTAGGACAGGACTTATAAATATAATATGAACACTCAGATAGTCAGAATGCTGGAAAGGAGCTATACATGTTAGGTCCACACAATAGTGAGATTAAAGTACCAATGATTCTTTGATGAGGAAGCTGTTTCCATCATCTGGGACACACACTGTCCCACAAATGAACCATAGTCTATCTGTATAGGTATGCTATATAAGCTAGTACTCAATGCACATGCCACAGGAGCACTCACAGCACATCATCCACCAAATAATCATTTCACTGCCATGCAATCACAACTTGTGATGACATATCATTGTCCAGTATAAAAATGGATAACAATAAGTAGATACAATGGTGTTTATGTAATGTCAGTACATTCATATAATGTTGCTCTTTTCAGGAAGTGAACAGCAAGCTATGTGACTCTACTGACTAATGATGTGGTTCAACAACAAGCAACACAATGGAGGTCTTAACACTAGTGTGACAGTCCACCTGTGCTAACTTATTACATCAGATGTATGTGTGGTAAACAGCCTCTGAGATAAAAGGGATGGTGGAAACCTCTCCCATTGTAATTGGATACATTATAACTGTGATGGACGCTATTCATGCATTCCAGTATAAGGCCACACAATGCTAGCAGACACTGAATATGGATGTTGAACACATGAGGATTTGACAACAGAAAATGTATGACAGTAGTGTAGCAAAGGTGAGGTGAACAGGATAATCGCCCCAGGTGCTGTCTTGTCCAGGGTATGATTTGCTGATGTAAAATAACAATATATATGTATATACTTTTAATAAATAAAATGTTAGTTCTCTTTAAGGGAAATGGCAATGCGTATGTCCTAAATGGGCATTAGAGACACCCCTGCCTGTGTTCCACTCCCACTCTCCCCACTCATCTTACTTGGTCACCATCCCAAAAAGGCCTGTGATTGGCTCTGCAGTACAAATGGTGTTGTGATGCACACTAAACTTTTTTGTGCAGTATACATAAGGTTCAGCATGCATTTTTCTGTTTGTGCCACAGCAACAGTTAAGATCATGTTTTCTGTGTTGCAGTTCATACTTACTAAGCTATTAATAGTATAATTTGTTATGCTGCTGTTGGCATTTGGACTCTACCTGCAAATAGATGTGGATTGTGATGAATTCTGCTTTATTTTTAATATTTATGTGGTATTTTTAAATTGCTAAAGCTGTGTTGTGTTTGGTTATGCATCTCATGACAGTTAAATTATTAACTGGGAAAATAAGTTAAACTTTCAATAAAACTTCTTGTTTGGACATGATTTTCAGCCTATTGGTCTATGTTTTTGTGAAGAGTTGTTGTCAATGTATTTTTCCACCCCTGTTTGAAACATTTTTTTTTCTCTGTAGACCAGATGAGGGTCATGCCCTGGGCTCCAAATGGCCTAGCTACTACCCTGATACATGATATTGTACATAAAGAATGTACCATGGTAGAATTGTCACTACAGTTGTAAGATATGTCAGTATGTGAAGGCATTACACCATGTTATTGCTGCAAAGGATATGTGTGTGCCTGTAATTGCTGTACTAAGTCAACATACAGAATATCATCTCATTTCCTCTTGCCAGAGAATAATACTTCCTACATATGTTATATAAGGAAAATGTAATCACGTCCTCATTCCTCTGAATAAAAGCATTGCTATATGAGAAATTACCATAGTATTTTGTAAGAAGGATCAACGTCTATATGTGTACACAGCAAATAGGTTTTACAACAGTGTTAGAAACATGAGCAGTCACAATAAGACTGATGCAACATACTCTGAGCAGTAATGTCTGGATTTGAACTAACTACCCAAAATCACAAGCTAAAGATTGATACCTGAGTTGCAAGTGCCACCTGACATGTTCAGGTACAATTGGGACAGTGCACAGTTAAATGGATGATATCAGCACTGTATAATAGCTGGATGTTTACGCTAAACAAAGTGGCCAATGTGCACAATCACACTGTATAGCTATACATCATATAGAATAGTATACATGGTATAAGGGTGAAAGACACATTCACATCTGGCCTCAGACATCCTACATATGTAGTTACACAATGTACAAAGCACAGTATGAAAGTTACCCAATACAGGAAAATTCACACTCCAAATATGAAATAATTCAGATATAGTAGCATGATGTAATCATCATGTGGCCAAAAGTTATTTTCCCTGTGGATGCTAGGATTTGTTAATGTCACACAGAACCACTGTAAATTCATCTCATAGTTAGAAGTATACAAAAAGGTAGTTGTGAGGTGGCCAACAATATATGACATTAATCACAGTCATTCCAATTGAGCAATAATGAACTCAAACTACCTAGCTGTCCACTTACACCATTTACACAGTACGTTATCAGCTGCCACAGGAGAATACTGAGTACAAGTGAGACATACAGCATCCATGAAGGAACAGTAGCAACAGTGTATTACCAAGGAGATATGTCTGGTAAAATAAACTTTACAGCCATCTGGGGTTGTAAACATTGCCACTGCTAATTTATGTAAAACAATCTTGAATTCATTTGCAGTCACACTTGTAGAAATTAAGCACCACTGTATTCAAACCTCCTACCTATGTATTTACACATTCTATAAAATAGTGTAAGACATGTAAGCACCATTTAAATAGCAATAATTCACTTGTGAAAGAAAGACCTCATCAGCGTGCTCCACCTATCATTTAAAAAATCATCCCACTTAACAAATGTATGAATCACTTCCATCTAAAAACATTAAATAGATAGTTTTTTTAATCTATAACTCTCTTATTGGAAGAATTAATTTAGACAGTTGAGGACAGAGTATGGCCTAACAAGCCATGTTTTCTTTTAGTGATGTATAGAAAATTGTGCTCAGTAGAAAACAAACAGCATGCATAGCTATACCCTTGTGTTGCAAAAAAGTTGTGGATGTGAAAGGTGGGATTAGGGAGGGTAGAGTCATGTAGCAGTTTAAAACATTTATCCAGAGTATAATTTTATTAAGGACATAATCAACTGCAAACATGCCCCTCACAGACCCACACCCCAATTCACACACACACAAGTTCCCCATATTGAGCAATGAACCACCTAATTATCTAGTTACACAATGTAGAAAGCACTTTATTAATCTCAAGCACCACATGAAAGAAGTCTGAGTCTTAACAGTAGACACTTTTGTCAGGATGGCCTCATCAGTGTGTTTCATAGAGGATATTTCAGTAAAAAATGTGGTAAGGGAACTGTGTGCACACTTAAATGCATGTTCTTCAGGGGAAGTGGATACAGCAATAAGCACTGCACACCCATACAGAAATTTGCCATGTTGAGAAGTAAACCTTCTATCTATCTAGTTACTCAATGTAGAAAGCATTGCATTTGTCACAAGCACCATAAGATGAGGTTGGCTCTTAAGGATAGACAGTGCACTTTTGTCAGGATGACCTCATCAGTATGGTCCATAGATGATACTTTAGTAAAAATTGAAGTAAGGCAGCTGTGTGCACATTTAAATGTATTCTCTTCAGGAGAAATGGATACAGCAACAAGCACTGTGCATACGCGCGCAAGCACACACACACACACACACACACACACACACACACACACACACACACACACACACACACGCACACACGCACAAATGTAAAATGTTGCTCATTTAGCCTTCTACTTATTTAGTTAGACAACGTAGAAAGCATTGTGCTAGTCATGAGCAATGCAGGAGAAGTCTGACCCTTAAGGGTAGGCAGTGCACTTTTGTCAGAATGACTTCATCAGTGTGTTTCAAAGAGGATGTCTCAGTAAAAATTGTGATAAGGGAGTTGTGTGCACATTTAAATGCATTCTATTCAGGGGAAGTGGATACAACAACAAGCATTATAGACACACACACACACACACACACACACACACAAATTTTCCATGTTGGGTATTGAACCTTCTACGTATCTAGTTATACAATATAGAAAATTCTGACTGTCAAGTGTAGGCAGTGCAGTTTTGTCAGTATGACCTCATCTATGTGTTTCAGACAGGATGTTTCATCCAAAAGTGGGATAAGAGAGCCATGTGAGCAGTTAAATGTATTATTCTCAGGGGAAGCAGATACAGCATCAAGTAATATAGAGTCTGTCACCCACACATCTTCCATGTTGAACATTGAAACTCCTATATATCTATGCTACACAACCTAAAGAGCACTGTATTAGTTGTAGGCATCACAGTAGAAGTCTGACTCTTAAGGGTAGACATGCACTTTTGTCAAAATCAGTTCATCAGTGCTTAAAAATGTATAATATACACCCTACACCAATCTACTACATTACAGTGACCATGAAACAGTGGAAAACCACTTTGTAATTAAGCCATGATAAAGGACAAATTATTATTCCAGGGATAAAAATTCAAAGGGGGATATTCTATGGTGACTCTCTGTCACCACTACTATTCTGCCTTGCCCTTAACCCATTAAGCTGTCTACTTAGCTTAGGCCATGGCTATAATTTTGCTTCTAGAAAACAACAAAGCGTAAAGACTTCTCAACTTCTCTTTGTCGATGATTTAGAACTGTATAGCTCATCAGATGAGGAACTGAAAGCACACCTGCAAGTTGTCAAAACTTTTTCAAATAATATAAGAATGTCATTTTGTCTGGATAAATGTGCAAACACAACCTTTAAAGCAGGCAAAACTGCAGCACCAAGAAAACATCAGTTTGGGACAAGAATGTGATATAAAAGAACTTAAGCAAGAGGAAGTGTATAAATATTTGGGACTAGATAAAGGATCAACTATAAAACATGAACAAATGCAAATAAAACTGAGTAAGGAATACTTTAGAAGACTGAATCCTGAAAACAGCATTGACATCTAGGAACAAAATACAATCTATAAACTGCTCTTCCTATCCTAACTTACGTTTTGGAGTGATTGACTGGCCCAAAATATGTTGGATAGATTAGATAGGAAAACAAGAAGGATGCTTCATGCTCACCAAATGATTTATAAAAATCAGTGCATACCAAGATTATATATTTCCCATTCCAAAGAAGGGATGGGCCTCCTTGAAACTGATTACATGTATAGATCTGCAATCATGGGACTCCGCACATGTTTACTGACCTCACAAGACCCAAGTGTAGGGAAAGTTTTGAAACATGAGGAGAATAAATTAAAGATGACTTCCCTGCTAAGTCTAGCAGAAGCATATCGGCATCAAGCAGGAATGGAAATCAAACCACAAGCAGATAAAGATCAGGCAGCAACTGAATGTGCCAAAAAAACAAAACAAAGAATATAAGATGAAAGACTAGATGAGAAGGCAAGAAATGTGGAAAATGGATAAATATAGTTGTTAAGTATAGAAAATTTCTGGAGGAACCGCATGGTGATCAGGAACAAATGCAGGAATGGTTAAGGAGAGCTGAATTCAAACCAAGAGATGAAAGGTTAATATTGGTGGCACAAGATAATAGGCTACATGCACGTTGGTTTACAAAGTCCATTGAACATGTAATAGAAACAGACAAATGTAGGTTTTGTAAAACAGAATTTGAAAAAGTTGTACACCTCGCTACTGGTTGTAACATACTAATGGCAGAAGGACTGTATACTGAAAGGCATAATAATGTGGCAAAATGGTTGCACTGGGGATTGTGCAAACATTATGGTATTGAAGTGACTGAAAAACACTAGAAAATGATGACAACTATATTACATGGCATCACCCATTACCAACAGTTCAAAAGATAGATGCTAGAAAACCGGATATAGTGGTCCGTGAAAAGAATACAAAAGGAGCATTGGTCACTTGAAATCACCACACTCATTGACTACAGTGTCTTGCATACAGAGAGACACAAAGTTATACAATATCAGGATTTGCAGGCAGAAACGAGAGCAATGTGGAAGATACCCAGAGAGTTCCGATCGTTATAGGAGCAACGGGTCTAATAAAAAAGAATCTGCAATCATATTTAGATATGTTACCAATACATGTAATTCCATACGGATTGCAGGAGGAGTCATTACTGGGCACACTGCGGGTGCTGGGAAGAGCTCTTCTGGCTGACATCAAAGATTGAAACAATACTAATTTCATGAATTTTAATCGTACTTTGACTTAGGAATGAGGTCCATTCCTGTTATGGTATTAGAAACCCAAAAGACTTGGAGAAATTAAAAAAATAGAGAAGTCATAAATCTGATATGTACTATTTGACAACAAATTTAAGCAAATGTGAATGTATGTATTCATATTCATTACCCTATTGACCATTGAAATCCATACATGCAACTCTTCAGCTTGTTGAAAAGTACATTAAACTTTCTAAACACAGTTTAGCACAACTGCATGAAGTGAGACAGAGTAATGTGGATGAACTCAGTAAAACCACAAGATATTGCCACAAGCTGTGTACTTTCATTTAGCCTTAGTTACAGTTGTTGCCCAGCACCAGACATTGTGCAAATGCAGAGTTGGAAGATTAATAATAGAGAAGGAAGAAGATACATCAATGGGGTGAAAGACAAACAGGGACAAAGTAGATTATGACAGAAGTAGGAAAATGGAGGCTCAGTAGAATATGCAGCCAAGTACACATAAATTAGTGTACCAAATCAGACAGTAACACTTAGTTAATGGTTGGATTAGAACCCATGAAATTATTCAAAAATCACTCCACAATGGAATTACTACTTCACAACATAAAAATAACACAACTGAAGCACAGTGGCAATTTACTGAAGCAGAAGGGTTGAACATAGAGAGATCCAGACAGATCCAGACATGAAAAGTAACAGTATGTTTTCTGGGACATGTAGGAACACTTGCATGGTGTTTTTGACTTATTAAATCATCATTAATCTGTCATGCTCCGTATAACAAAGTGCTTGCTATAAGTACAATTTAGGAGTTAGAAGAATGCAATAAACATAAATACCTAACCAGGATGTCTTCTGTGTGGAGACATGCGTGAATGGGCGTACCAATACTATTTCATTGTAAATAACAGTAATAATTGGCTTGTTTAAAAAAAAATTATAGTATTCATAGTATTGGTATTTGTTATGAATTAGTATGATTGTTGGGGGTAATACGTTTATGAATAGGGTGAATATCACTTTAAATTTGAAATTATATTTTGGCACCTAAAAAGGCTTAAATTTGCTGACGTGTCAACTGAAAGCTAGTTCTGAGGAAGCCCGGATCATCGGGTGAAAGCGCTTAACTAGTTTGAGTATACGCTTGTTCTTTTCACTTTCAGTCTTTGTTTGGTTTTGTTAATTTTATATTATTTTTTACTTATGTAACATTAAAGACGCGATTGATAAATAGTTCAAAGGTCATCACTTTTATTCTGTTTATTGGTAGAAGCACTCATTGGCGTTCTTGCAGTACCACTTGGTTCAGTTGTTGGTTTCCTTCTTTTTTTGGAGTCATTTCTGCCATGGAGTACACCGGTGCGCTACCAACTAATGGGGACATGTCCAAATCGAGTATAGACAAGGATAATGATGGTTTGGTGAATATTCGGGAGGACATACTCACTCTACAGGGAGAATTGAAGGGTTTAACTTTGCTGGTTAAACAGTTACTTCAGAGCGGTAGAGGAGAATTGGAGTCTGGCAATCATGGGAGCCATGGACTGTCTAAGACACATGAGAAATTAACTTTCAATACAGGTACTGTTACATCTCTATCTGCAGTGACTGACAAGGGACAATGTGAACTTGTAGGTAATGTTAAGCAAGTCATTTCAGTACCTAGTAATATTAAATTTTTCGATGGAGGTGAAGAGCAAGCATCTATGGATAGTTTGGACATTCCTAATGGCCAGGGTGCTATTAGAGAAGAAGTGACCAATGTACTTGATAATTGTGAATCGTTCAATAGCAGTAAAATCAATCTTACAGATTTCACTTTTGATTTTTCTGTATATGATATTAATGAAGAAGCTTTGAGAACTGGCGCCAAACCAAAGCGAATATTCCCATTCTAAAACCTGTTCCACTGTTACTGGACAAGGTTTACAGCATAGTAAAGAAACTGATTCAGCCCACAGCTTAGGAAAGATAAATAGGCCAGGTGTGGGCAATACAACTAATAATAAATTCAATAATTTTTTGACTACGAACCACCAAATGGATGATTTCAAAAGTAGTAGTATTACATCAAACCCTGATGTTTTTGAATATGGGAATTTAAAAAATATGATTTTTACATTAGGTAAAAAACTGAAAAGTATAAATGGGCTTAAAATGGCAATGCCTATTTATCTAAAAATATTGACAAGAAAATTGTACCTATGGGGTTGAGATTTTTTAAACTACCATTAGGGGTTGATTTGTCTGGTGAAGTGAAGAAAGAATTCAATGCTTTTTTTGATGTTTGCGGTTTTAACATTATGCAGCTACTTATTAAATATAACAATGAGAAACTTAGCAAATTAATTATTGAAGCTGAAAAGTTAAATAATAGTATTATTGATGACCTCTTGTTTCCTGAATGGGAAAATTTATACAACAAACAATATCAGGAAGCTAATAAATGGGTATTTAACTTAACTAAAAGGAAATTTAAAATGTTAGAGAGGGATAGTGAGCAATATATTAAGAACACAGCTTATAAATGGCCATTTGCCAATGACAAAGTTGACAAAGGTTTCAATAATCTTAATGAAGTCCCACAGAAGAGAGGAAACAAGAGATTTACACATCAAAGTAACAATTATAATAAGAATATGCAAACATATGGGAGAAATGATTATGAGGGGGATTTTCAGAGGGAGAAATGAGAATACACTCAACCATACAGGAACAGGTACCAGAATTATGCCAGGAGAACAAAGTTATAGAAGGAAATTTAGAGAATGAAGTTACTTGTCATCGACAAATGAAAGGAAATGATATTGTAAAAAGTGGCAACATCAATAGATATAAAAATTTTAATATATTCAATTACACAGATTTAGTAATAGATAAATCACATTTTGATCTATTTGTTAAAGGGATGAAATTCATCCCTAATCCAAAATTTGATATTGTGGACACTATAATAGATTTTAAAAAATTTATTAGAAAAATCAATTTAAATATTTATTTCAACAATTTTTATAAATTTGAAGTGGATTATTCTGAGTCCCACTCTGATGAAAGGACACAGTTAAAGAAAACAAGTACATTTATACCTCCAGCTCACCCAAAAGTGGAATTATATGAAAAAAAATCACTACTAGAGAAATATACCGTGAAACTAATAAATTGAAACAAATAACTAGTATTAATAATTTGACCCTTGAGGAGAAGAATACTTTATTGAATATTAGAGAGAATCCCAATATTAGAGTAATGAAACCTGATAAAGGGGGAGGGGTCGTCTTATACGACAACATCCAATATACAAAGAAAATATATGACATTCTCCATTATTCTGGAAATTATCTCCCGATTTCCTTGAATGAGCTGAATATAGCATATTTAAGGATAGATTCCTATATTGAGGAATATTATATAAAGGGAAGAATAGCTAAAGAAACATACGAATATTTAAAGGTTAAATTTCCTAAACTTGCTACCCTTATAGGAATTCCTAAGGTACATAAAGATGTAGTTGACCCCCCCTTTGCGACCAATTGTTTCAGGTAGTAAATCTAAGACTTTTCCATTGGGGAAATACATAGACAACAAACTAAAGTTTTTGTATGAGAAAATTCCACATATGGTCAAGGATTCATGGATTTTTTAACAAACTATCCAATCCAATTAATAGGAATTTTGACAATATTCATTTTTTGACTATAGATGTAATTGATTTATTTTCCTGTATACCCAAGGAAAAAGGTTTAGAAGCTTTCACCAGTAGTATAATGAAACATGGGAATATGTCTTGGGAGGAAATTTGCCTAATAGAAGAAATGATGGCCATCGTATTAGATAATAATTTTATATTTTTTGAAGGTGAATACTTCAAGCAAATTAGAGGGGTTGTGATGGGAGCAGCGTGTGCTCCCATCTATGCTAATCTGGGGATGCTTCACTGGGAAGAAACAGTTTTGTTTAATAGTGAATATTTTCACTATATTTCCTATTATTCACGCTTTTTGGATGATATTTATATTTTATGGGAGGCAGATGAGAGCAGTTTAGAATCCTTTTTAAAATTTTTTAAATAGTAGTACTGAATATTTAAAATGTACACATTCGGTTAACAAAACAGGAGTACCCTACTTAGACACTTTTATAACATAGCAAGACCAGAAATTAAATTCCATTATACACAGGAAAAATACTTTTTCCAACAGTTATTTGGAATACACTAGCTGCCACCCTGAAAAATTAAAGAAAAATATTTTCAAGGGACAATGTGTTAGGGCAGCACGAATGACTTCTGGTGATGAACAGTTAAAAGTAGAATTGGAATTTATAAAGGATCTATTTATACAAAGGGGATACCCAGGAAATATGTTGGAAGACATAATTTTATATATACTACAATTTAGAAATACAAGGTATAATCCTTTGTTAGGTACTCAGTTTTTAGTTGATTCACAAGAGGGCAATGTATTATCAGCTATTGATACCAAAATTAATTCAGAAAGATTTAATAGAGCATGCATTATACAGTTCAATATGGCTACAGAGTACATTAAGAAAATAATAGGTAATGTTTGGTATATTCTAACTGATGATACTCATCTCTCTAAAATAGTGTGTAGCAGACCCAATTTTATATATAAAATGGGGATGAATATCAAACAGATAGTGGAATACAAAAACAAGAACAATAATAAAATCAGTGGAAAAAGTATAACTAAAGGGACCAAAAAATGTGGGTCATGTAATCAGTGCAAATACATCTCGGAAGAAAGATATATACAGTTAGAAAACACACATAGAAATCGAATAATAAGCAGGACAGGAAACTGTAATAGTAAAATGGTTGTTTATTTGAGTAAATGTCAAAAATGTCCAAGTTTTTACATAGGAAAAACAGAGAGAAATTTTAGAAAAATGATTTATGGTCATTCATACTGTATAAGGACTAAAGATAAAAATAATGCTCTTTACAGACATATTAACAGGGAAGGGGTTGGCCATGAATTTAAATTCAATATTTTGGAAGTAATAAAGGTAGACCCTAAAGGAGGTTATTGTAAGGGTTTATTAAATTATAAGGAAGCGAAGTGGCAAATTTTCTTGGATGCCATAACCCCCCCTGGACTGAATGAATACATTTCAGTAAAACCATTCTTGGAACTAATGTAGACTACCTCTAACTACTTTTCACTATTTTAATTGGTTTTTAACATATTATAATATTTGCATTTATCTAGTATTGGGAACTTATTTATTTTTTAGTATATATTAAGCATAAATTATAACAACTCATTTTTAGTATATACATATATATATTTTTAGTATATTTATTTTTATATTTCTTATTGTATTTATATTGTCATATTATTGAGTTAAATTATGGTGTCCAACATCGTTCTTCTTTGGTCATACTGTTATATTTAATGGTATAGGAAGAATAGAATGTATTCATCTACTTTTATGGAGAAATTTTAGAATATATGCCACTTGTATTTATCATTTATTTATTACTTAAGTGTTTATTATATTTACATCAACAATTCCCTTTTTGCAAAATTAGTAGGCAGATATTTTTTATGGAATTTAAAAATTTTTTTTTATAATTTTTTTTAAACAAGCCAATTATTACAGTTATTTACAATGAAATAGTATTGGTATTTGTTATGAATTAGTATGATTGTTGGGGCTAATATGTTTATGAATAGGGTGAATATCACTTTAAATTTGAAATTATATTTTGGCGCCTAAAAAAGCTTAAATTTGCTGACGTGTCAACTGAAAGCTAGTTCTGAGGAAGCCCGGATCATCGGGAAAGCGCTTAACTAGTTTGAGTATACGCTCGTTCTTTTCACTTTCAGTTTTTGGATTTGTTAATTTTATATTATTTTTTACTTATGTAACATTAAAGACGCGATTGATAAATAGTTCAACGGTCATCGCGTTTATTCTGTTTATTGGTAGAAGCACTCATTGGCATTCTCACAAAAAATTACATATTATGAATAATTGTAATGAGATCATTAAAGAGGATTTCAACAATGCTTCATGTGCCTTATTTGTCTCAATTCACGAGGAACACATTTCACCACAGAGATAGGTCCGTGTTCAGCTACCAAATATGAAAAAACATGAACAATGAAATAATGAACATAAAAAAGTGAAAGGGACAATCATGAACAACGGCAATGTAAAAAAAAAAAAATACATCGAATGGCCATAGTTGGCCAACAACCAGGAAATACAATGCATAAGGTAAGCAAAGGGAAACCTGTTCAATTTGCCCTTTTTCCAGTGTAGTGTGATCTCGGAGTTGTTATATATAGTTAGGGTGGTGTGGGGAACACAGCTTCCCCACCTTAGTTGGTTGTGTGTGTGATGTTGGCTGACTATGGCCATTCAATGTTTTATTTTTCAATGTTGCCATTGTTCAATACTTGTGAATTTCTCTGTTTTATTTTTGCTGTTGTGCAGGCCTGTTTTTTTAGCATTCGGTAGTGGAACATAGACCCCACAGAGATAGGTATGTGGCAGGTGGAATTTCTTCTCTCAGTGCTGTCCAGAATACTGAGGAAAGCACACCATTGTCAGGCATGTTTGAACTACCTAAGGCAGTTTAAACTAAATGTTTCACTTTTTTCATTTAGGTAGGGAACCCTGTTTGCATACTGCCTAGCAGAGAGCAAATGCAAATTAAAAATTACAAAAAAATAAAAATAAAATATTACATAATGTGAATAATTGCAATGGGGTCTCTAATGAGGATTTGGATAATGCTTCATGTGCATTATTTCTCTCAATTCACTTCAGTTACACCTTGTACCATAGAATTTGACATGTGTCAGGTAGATTCCTTGAAGTAAGTACTGTCCATATTTTGGTGGGCCATACAATGATACCAGGAATATTTACTCTACATTAGGCAGCCTAATCTAAAATTTTCATTTTTTTTCCATAGGCAGTGAACCATGTTTGCATGCTGCTAAGTTGTGAGCAAATGGAAAATAAGTTAGAAAATAAATAAACAACAGAAAACAGCAGAAAGTAAATGAAATGCAATGAATGTGTATGTGTAGTAATGTCCAGAGCAAGAAGTGCTTTCAAATGAAATATTCATCCTTCTCACATCTTGCTATATCAGACATGTACTTTGTGGAGCATATTATCAGGCTTGTGGTCATTGACAAATGATGTGAAAGTGGACAGACAAAAGATCACATGTTGTTAGCAATAGTGACATCAGTTGCTTTTTAAACAGCAACACCACGGTATCACAAAATGTGATTAAATATGTAGTCAGACCACCCTCTGTAAAATTATCATTTAAGTGAATACAAACCATGAATAACATATCCTTTTTCTTGAAGCTCAATGCATGTACACCTCGTACCACAGAGAAAATTACATGTCAGGTGTATTTTCTTCACCGAGTGCCATCCAGAGAGCTCATGGCTGTGAAATGCCACCAGGCTGGTGTATAATACATAAGGCAGCTTAAACTAAATTTTTCACTTTTTTGCTTAAGCCAGGAAAGTGAATTTCACTACCAAGTGATGCACAAATGCAGAAGCAATATTTATCAGAAGCATTCAAATGGCTTTTTGAGAATAACTTAAAGACACATGAAATGAATCACACTGTATATGTAGTAATGTGCCCAGCTACTGCTGCATTACAGTAATACATTCAGCCTTCTCAGATCACAGTGCCACATCAGTACTATCATGTTACAATATCAGGACTTACATTAATGCCATGGCAATGGAAAAGTTGACAGAGAACTGCAGAAATGCTTTCATTGTTCACACATCACACAAAGTTAATATTAATATAATTTCAAATAACTTACCTGCCTGTCACTTTTAGTCAACACTGACCTTATGTGAGTTTCCCACATCAATACATTCATACAACAAAATGAGTGTCAAGATTTATTATGAACTCCCTCAGTAAAATAATCTGGGAGCAGGTTTCCATCCCTGTATCACCTGTAATGTTTCTCCAAGCTCAATGCCTTTACACATTATGCCACAGAGATAGGAGTGTGACAACCTGAATTTCTTCACTCAGTACTGTTCAGACTGCTGAAAAAAGCACAACAGTGCCAGTCTTCATTGCACTATTGATGGCAGTCCAAATAAAGTTTGTCAGTTTTCATCTTGGGTAGTGAAATGCAGACCAAATGGTACACAGATAATACAAGGGGGGAAAAAGGTAGATAAAATACTTTAAATGAATGTCACATGTTTAAGCAACCTTGTTATCTTGCAACAGGGGCATGTATGGATTTAAACTCTCAAACAACAGTTTTGAGAAGAACCATTTAAGAGTATTTCCCATAGTTGCCACAGACAAAGACAAATTTTACAAAGAAATAAAGACTTTAAATATAATGATAATATGACATTGTATCAAGGCACATTGAAAGTGCTACAGAAACGAGTTATGAAAGCTGCCCTTCCTTACTGTAAATTTCTGGATAATTAGGCTCTGACAAACAGGTTATGCATGTATTCATACATTATTAAAGACTGCAAACACTGCAGCTGTATCTCTTTCTTTTGTGTGGTGTCTTATTCCCTTATCTATGATTTCTTATAGCACCTCTACCTCTATTTTATTGTCATGTGTTATCTTTATCAATGCTTAAAATTCTTCCTTGAATATAAACAGCATTTCTTACTAAGGGGTAGTAACTGTGGTCATTAAAGCCAGCATTTGAATAGTAGGGCTGTCTCTCTCCTAAATCACACACCTCTCAACTATACAGATTTTCACAGATTGTTCAGATTTTAGCCTCATATTTTTGTTCCATTTTTCATGTACTTGTGGTTTTCTGGCAAATTAGTGGTAAATCATTACAGATTACAGTTTGAAAATAATGACATATTTGAGTTTCAGACTTCATATCCTTCAGAAAATTCATGCTAATGCAAAACCTGTTATTCAATCAACTTTCTAAGTTTGTATAGAGCAATATTTAAAAATTGCCCCTATTTCTGGGCTTTTGTCCCACTTTTATTTATGATTTTGTTCAGATTTCTTGCTCTAAGAGGTTGAGAGGTTCGCCTAAATCACGCAGTGTACTTTCAGACTTTTTGATAAGTCTCTTCTCCCTGATACACCTTCAACAGATTTACATCAAAGAGGGAGATTGTGAAATCAGATTGTTCCTGCAGTCAGAGTAATCACAAACACCTGCAAGCCATTCACAAAGAACACTTCTCAAAGCTAGTCCTTGCATTGCTAGGGTGTGTGCATGTAATTGTGTAGGTCCTTATATTCTCTACACTTAGTGCAGATTGTGGTATTCAGGAATGCTAGTGATTTCACACTTCATCTGCATACTCACAGTGCTCACAGGTTTGACTCTGCACTATATGAAGGTAATTGTGTAACTAATCCCCTTGTATCATACTGGTGAGACTGTTTTGATCCCAAGAGCTTGATACTGCGAAAAGCAAAACTTTTGAAGAATTATCTATTTTCTATACTTGATGTATTGTCGGGGTAGATTGCTATTTCTTATATAATGATTCTAGTTTAACATTAAAAGATGAATTCCAGTGACCACCAAAAAGCATTTTTTTTATTTTAATTCTTTTTCTTTTATCCCTTTCTTTTGGCATAGCCATATCCACATTACAAAAAGTATGACACAAAATGCTACATGACCTATTTTTTAGTTTGTATTTAATTTGATGTTTGCACAAACATTGCAGATGAGTGTATTCTGTCTGTAGGCTGCTTTGGCATTTTTACCTGTGTTAACAGGAAAAGAAAAATGCGTACTGCTTGTGGATTTCTGCCTGATTTACCTCCACAGTAGTGGAGTTGGCAGTTCTAATAGTTTTATCTTACATTTACTGCTAAGTTTTTACTTGTTATTGTGAATGCCACCATGTATCACACAATTAAACCTGTGTGATCTGCAATTCAGAAGTGTTATAGATTGTTGCTGATATCTGATTTTCATTTTCTTTTTTTTTGGGGGGGGGGTTCCTAACTTATGGGTATTCAGAGGGATCATTAACTTTTAAATTTTTGTATGCATGTTCAAGGCATGCAATCACACATAATTGAGCTTGCAGCCATCCCGTCTGCGTATTATATATGTAATTATGTGTGTCTGTTTTCTGTTTCATCTCATACAGGGATATGGCACCCAAGAAGAAATCTGTACCCTACAAGCCACCATTAAGTGATGCAGAAAATAAGGTTATATCCAATTTTCTGTTAGGGAGAGATAGAGGTGACCAATCTGCCTGAGACAGGATTTGGCAAAAGGTGGTTGAGGACATTAATGCTGTCAGACAACATGGGAAAACTTTTTCCATTGTACAACACCTGGTAAGTTCATAGGTTCATATGTAGGTACTAGGCTATCGGCCTAAGTAAGCCTAGCCAACAAGGTTCCCTGTCTTACACCACCCAAGAAAGTTAATTTCCTGAGCCCCTGTCGAGCAGAGCCACAGAAGTGATCCCCGGGGTGTATTCCCTATTTCCCATCCACTCATCAAGATTTTTCTTGAAGAGTGCTAATGAGGAACTTTGATTGACATAGATGGGTAGCTTGTTCCAGAGTATAGGAAGTTGCTTGGACAGGAATCTATCCCTCCAGCATGTCCTGTTTATTGTGGTGACAATGTTTAGGTCCCTAGAGCATGTAGCTCAGAGGGATTGGGATTTCTTTAGGTGTAGTATGTCCAACAGCTCTGGGTTTAATATAGCTTTATATGTTAGGCAGAGATCTCCTCAGAGTAGGTGATATGCTACAGAGTAAAGCTAGAGATTTTTGAGATGGTCAGTGTAGGGCATCTGCTTGAGGTCAGTAATCCTCTTTGTGAGGTACTTCTGTGGCCTTTCCAGCTGCTGCAGATGTCTTGTGAGGTACATTCCAAAAGGGGCATTGTACTCTATAATGGGTCTAATGAGTGTTGAGTAGAGGGGAACAATGATCTCTTTTTTCCTGGATGAGAACCCTTTTGTGATGAGGTGTGTCACATAGAAGGATTTCCTGACTACTGTGGCAATGTGATTATCAAAGGAGAGACTACTGTCCACCTGGGTCCCAAGGTCTCTTATCACACATTCAGCATTAAGTAGACTGCTGTTTATGTGGTAGTTCATGGGTACAGAGTTTTTACCAAAGGGGATGACAATGCACTTTTTGGCATTGAGCTTGAGGCCATGCCTCTGACACCAGACATCTGTCTCAGTGAGGCCCTTCTCTAGGATGTCCACATCATTTGGGGACTTGACTATGGCTCCTAGTTTGCAGTCATCTGTGAACTTTGTTAGCCAGAGGCCTTCTGTGTTAGCCTGTACTTCAGAGAAGTAGATACCAAACAGGAGAGGTCCCAGGACTGAACCCTGCGGTACTCCATTTGTCACTGGTTTGAAGTCAGATTTGAAGTCTGCAACTTTTACAGTGTGGGTATTGTCAGTGAGCCAGATGGCAACCCATTTTGTGATGTAGAGATTTATACCTAGTTTAGTGAGTTTAGCCTATAATTCCAGAATGTGGGATGGTGTCGAAAGCCTTGGCAAGGTCAAGATAGGGTGTGTGAACCACCTTACCCTTGTCTACAGCTTTGGTGACTGCCTCAAAGAATTTGATCAGGTTCAGAAGGCATGAACTACCTTTCACAAACCCAAACTGGGTGGAGTCCAAAGTTTGGAGGTTACCAATGTCTTTGCTTATGAGTTCCATGATGATATGTTCCATGGCCTTGCAGACCAGGCTCATCAGGCTAATAGGGCGATAGTTCCCAGGATCAGTAGTGGTTCCCCCTTTGTGGAGTGGGATAATTGTTGCTGTGTGCCATTCAGTGGGCACAAAGTCTGATGTGAGACTATGATTGAACATGGTGCTTAGGTGGGGAGCCAGTTCGTTCTGAAGTTCATGTAAAATGCAGCCTGGGATGTTGCCTGGTCCCATGGATGCTGTGTTTTTGGTTTTAGAGACTGCAGCTTTTACCTGCATAGATGTGATTACAGGGACTCTGCATTCTTTCTGTATAGATATAGGCCCTTTAGGGGGTGAGAGGGGGGTAAAGTTAGCACTGAACCTATCTGCCAGGATGTTGGCAATATCAGCTGGTTCTTTAATTTTCATGCCATTGTGCTGTAACTCAGAGCAGATCTGGGTGTTGCCATTGAGATTCTTGACATAGCTAGAGAATGCTTTGTGGTTGCCCTTAGAATCAGTGGTGATTTTGTTTTTGTAGCTAGCTTTGGAAGATCTTATAAGGGATCTCAGCTTCTTGCTAAGGCTGGCCAGGGAGCTTCTCCACTCATGGGAATTTACTTTCTTTCGCAACAGTTTCTTCCTTCTGTTGTAGAGTTTGTTTATGAATGGGACCACCAGATTGGCTTCCTTTTTTGGAGGAAAGCATCTTGGTTCTTTTTGGGATAGCATGATCCATGCACTTGTGTAAGTGCTTATAGAGTGCATTTGTGTAGGATTCAGCAGTCATAATTGTATTGTCCATCTGCATGGGTGTCATGAAGTTCACCACTTCTGTCTTAAGAAGCAGGAACTTGGCTTTGGAGAAATTTTTTACCATGGTTTCCTTAATGGTGCATGGGGGCGGGATGCGGATATCTAGGGGGATTAGCTTATGGTCAGATCTGACCAATGAGGAGTTTACTTCAGGTATGGAACATCAGTTACTCATGTTGGTAATGACTAGGTCTAGGATATTGTTGCCCCTGGTGGGGGTGTGGATAAATTGATCCAGGGCATTGGAATTTATGAATTCCAGAAAGCGTTGAGTGAAGGAGTTGGTACATGAGTAGTTTTCCCAGTTAATGGTGGGATAGTTGAAATCGACCATTATTAGGGTGTTTGGTTGAACCCTAATATTTTCCAGTATATCAAGAAAAGAGGAGTAGGCATCCTGGGGCATGGTGGGGGATCTGTAGCAAGTTACAATTTGGATTGCAGTTTTGCCCAGAGTTAGTTGCACTTGGATAACCTTGGATGCATTATGCTGCACAACTAGGCTGGAGGTGTGGTTATCCTTAATGAATATGGACACACCTCCACCTTTGGTGTTCTGGTCCAGGTTAAATGGCCAAAAAGTGTGGAATGAGGTATAGCTTGGTAATGCAGGGGTGCTCTCTAGAGCCTTGAAATCAGGTCTCAGTCACTGCACAGATATCGATGTTCTCCATTTTAAGGAGTGCCTCGAGTGAGTGCATTTTGAGATTTAGACTTCTAGCATTGAGTAGCATTACCCTCAGTTTTTGCTTGCCTGTTCCTGTTATGGTGGTGAATTTCTCATTTGAACCTTGCCTAAAAAAGGCACTATAGGGACAGCAATACCCTTAGCCAGTATCTGGAATCCCAGGGGCAACAGGTGCTGGCCATCTCTGGCAAAGCATCGTGGTCTGTCGACCATGTCGTCCCAGGCCGACAGATACTGGATTCCCTTTGAATGACACCAGAAGCTTAGCCAATTGTTGAAGTCAATCATTTTGTCCTTGTACTGTGGTATCCTTCTGGGCGATGGCAGGATGCTACTCAGGGCTAGGGTCATACCTGCCTGGGCTACAAGATCGGAGAGCTCTTCCATGTCTCCTTTCATGTGTTCCAGGGAAGTATGTCTGAGGTCATTCATACCAACATGGACAATAACAGAGCTATATTTGTACTTGTTGTGGAGTGACCTGAGTGTGTGGGTTATGTGGCAGATCCCGGCACCCGATAGGCAGCTGACAGTAACCTTCTCCTTGTTTAGCCTGGTGAGTGGGACATCATTGTGCCTGACTATAGAGTCACCTATGACTAGTGTGTTGGGTATGTTGTTTTGCCTTATGGGCTGTGGTTTATTGGCACATTGAGTCTGTGGGCTATGTGACATTTGGGTTGTGTTGGGGGGTGGAAGTTGCTTGTGTTTCTGCTTTGGAGGTCTCTGTTGCTTGAGCAGATTATTACTGAGAGCCTCCGTGAATGTTTTTGTGTTTCTATGTGTGGATTTTGGTGGTGTAGGTTTAGTGGAACTATGTGATGAGTGTGGTGTGGTGCAAGTGTTTACCCTCTCCTCTTGACTGTCAAGTTCAATCTTGGTTGGAGAGAGCTTTACCTCCAGTTTGACTAGATAAGTGCATCTCTCACAGGTTGTGGTGTTGGGTGGTAGGAGGAGAGGGTTATTTGTGTACATGAGGCAATTGCTACATTGCCCAGATTCATCAGATAGACAGGTGAGAACACTGGAAGCTGACCCTTGGACATGCCTGAATAAAAAACTACTTCCCTCTAGACAAGTGAGGAAAGTGAGTATAAGAGCTGTTTTTCTCTAAGCAAGTGAGGAAAGTAAGTACAGAAACTGTTTTCCTCTAGGTAAAGAGGGAGGTTGAGTGCTGTAGTAATTTGTAGCTTATTTAGTGCTAACAACAAGTTCGGAACAAGTCCTGAGCATAAATAAGCAAATTCAAGTGCTAAAACTAAGAATCTGTAGTTAGATATTGTGGTAGATAGGCTACCTAGTGTTTACCACTCCCACTGATAAGCTAGAATGCTTCCCTCCAGCACAGAAATGCTTGGGGGATCAGAAGCTTACAAACAGTCATGGATACAGCAAATCTGTATCTGGACTAGACTAGTTACAGGAAAGGTGGGAAACAAGCGCAAACTCAGGCTTTTAAACCAGAAGGTTGAAAGAGATGGAAAAACTGCCCAAACGGCCAATAAGCTATAATTTCTGGGCCAGACACCACTCTTGTGGTAGGTAGGCTACCTAGTGCTTACCACCCCCACTGATAAGCTAGAAGGCTTCCCTCCAACACAGAAAGGCGTGGGGGGCTCAGAAGCTTACAAACAGTCCTGGATACAGCAAATCTGTATCTGGACTAGACTAGTTACAGGAAAGATGGGAAACAAGTGCAAATGCAAGTGACATGATAATCTCGGCCTGCTGTAGGCTGGCTGCAATTGCCCGAGAATAGATGGCTACAGGGGGAATGGTCCTGCTACCGAACCACCACTAACCGAACCAGGGGATTTCCTATCAACTGTCAGAGATCCAGAGCTCAACAAAGGGTTCTCACAGAATTATTAACGTTGGTACAGATGTAGATGACAGACCCAGAATGTCACAAGCAGACCTTTCAGGTATGCAAAATGAAAGTGTCATTGTTGTTTTCATATGCATATATTTTAGATGTATGACATATATATGTATGTATGTGTATATATATATATATATATATATATATATATATATATATATATATATGTATCTAATGTATCTATAAAGAGAGAGAGAGAGAGACAGCTATAACTGTGAGTCAGACTATAGTCATTGAAAAATAGTGGAGGTTGTTTCAGAGGTGGGGGAGATATACAATTGCTTGCTACATTTTCATATAAGAACACTGTTAATGTGCACTTATGAAGGGGATTGTTCTCTTTTTCTTGTTTCATTTGCATTGTGATACTTAGCAGATTTCTTTCCTTTCTATTCCTCACATACAGGCAATTCTGGATTGTATACTGCTAGCCTACCTGCACATGGTAAGCATTCACCTGATTATTGTTTCTACTATATATATAAGGTAGATTTACATGTGTATGATAGTAAAGTATGTGTGGCCTTAGCATCTGTTAAAGTTTAACATACCATTGGTTAAAGGAAAATATATGATAAATTTTATTCCCCCTTTTCCCTCTTTGTTGTTTTTCTTGCTTGTTATCATAGATGATCCTGAGTGTGGCACTGTGGAACTTCTGCCACCTGATGTTGGTAACCTCTGATGATGATTGTGGTGATGAAAAGGCCCAGTCTTGGGGTGCAGAGGGTCTGTCTGACACTGAGGTTATGATTCCCACATCCCCTTCCCATATTTCAGACACTGTCAGTATGCCAGTGCATACCCATGACACAGAGACCTCTGATATAGTACAGGTTGTGAGTGACAGAGTTGATTAGGCTAGTGTGATTACTCCGGTTACAGAGCCGGTTGCTTCTCCTGGTAGCTATCGTGAAGGTGTGGTGCTGCACAGGAGGGTTGGCAGAGGTGCTCAGAGGTGGTCTCCTGTCCACTGTCCTACTGATGCTGGTGTGTCATTAGGTGATGCCAAACATATGTGTAGGGCCATAGTGGAAGCACAGGCATATTCCACCAGGGCCTCAGAAGAGATAGTGCAACTACTAAACATTATGCATTCTGACATGAGTGACTCCCTGAACTGCATGGGCAACTTCCTGGACAGGATAGACAATACACTAGATCAGGTAGTGTCTATGATGGAATGTCTGTTGGGGGAGGGTGGGCATCTGTGTAGCCGGAGAGCCAGTGTATCTTCTGGTGCTAGCAAATGTGGCCGAGCAATCTGCGGCTCACATAGTGACACTACATCCATTGCTCCATCAATGATTGTGGTGTCCACACCCAGATGTGGTGGGCCACAGGGTCTTGATCCTGGATATAATCATTAGGAGAGCTCATCCAGTAGACATTGCTCACTTCAGGTAGCACCTTGTCTTCTAGCCAGGGCTGTGGAAGTAGCAGTGCAGTTCCTGTCAGAGGTGAGTCTCTTGGTCTGGGGTGATGACACTGCTGACCTGGGTACTGTACCATGCTTGGCTCACACTTGTCCAAAATGCCAGGATGCAGTGTTAGCACAGTGCTTGGCTGTGTTCATGCAAACACACACACACACACACACACACACACACACACACACACACACACACACACACACACACACACACACACACACACACACACACACACACAAAAATTCACTTGCCTACACCACTTCACACACATGCAAACTATATAAACAGTATTGTTGTGTGTTATACATCTGTTGTCACTAGCCCTGAACAGTGTATATTCTGAGAGATACATGTGTTTCTTAGTTGCACATACTTCTTTGGTGTCAGCCTTGCCCTCTAACCCCTCTCACCCTGTGCAAATGATGATGGATGTGCCCTGAACTTTGCACGTGTCTTTGTGACTCAGGGTTGCATATATGCCTGATGCACACAGTGGATGGCTAATCCTTCCTTATTCACAAGCTTGAATGTATCAATCTGCATTGCAGAAGAAATGTCATTGATTTCTTTTTCCTACTCATTTGTGAATGATTGCTACTATAATTGTTGAACCTGGCATTGCAGTTACTATTGTCATTACAGCTTTGGAAGCATCCGGTACTTGTCTTGCTTCTTGGTACAGTTGTGCAGATTAAGAAATAATTGACCTGTTCCTTGTTTTATAGTTGATGGTCAGTTGAAATGCTTGATGTACAGTATTGTTTGTTGTATGTGAATACAGCAAAAATCTGACTAAGGAGATATTACTGACATAAATGTATACTTCAGACAAATGCTCTGCTTAAGGGCATATACATATTTCCATATGAGAGTAATCAGTTATATAACTTATTTTTTTACTTTGCAGGTTCAACGTTTACCTTGTCATTAGTGCAGATACAAAATGTGTCCTTGGGGGTTGTCCCTGTCTGATGCTATCAGAACACAGCCATTACATAGTTAAGAAAAGGTTGCGCTGTTTGAAAGGCATCAATTTTCCTATTTGTATGTGACAAGGATCTTAGGCTTTGAGCTAGGTAGTGATTGTATGCACTATCCTTTGCCTCTTAGCCAGATCCAGGGCTACTGTGCACACCTCTGTCTGCCAGCTCCATCTGCAGCTGGTGGTTCTCCCTCAGACTCCTCATCTGTACCTGCTGCTGCTGCTGACTCTGCCTGTAGTCCTTGAAACTGTGGTTCAGCCCTTTGCTGTCCTTGCGGAATCAATTTCTTGAGTATTATATTGTGTAACATGGCACAGACTGTAAGTATTTCAGCAGAGATGCTTGGGTCATACTGCAGTGCACTTCCTGATGTGTCTGGACACTGGAATTTTGATTTAAGCAATCTATGTACATATTCTTTAATATTTCTAGTCTGACTGTGAGCCTCTTTGAATCCTGGCTCACTGGGGTTGTATGGGTATCTCATGGCTGTCATGAGTCAGTACATAACCTACATCCCCCACTAGATGCCCTTGAGGAAAGTTACCCCCTAAAAACAAACCTGGTGTACAGCTCACAAGTGTGCCATTTATATATATATATATATATATATATATATATATATATATATATATATAGATACACACACACACACACACACACACACACACACACATATATATATATATATATATATATATATATATATATATATATCATGGAAACTGACTGCATTACCAGCACAGATGTTATAGATAATCCATTGGGCATTACAGACAACGTGACAGACGTTAGAGTGGAAACCTTTTCTGTTGATGTACCTCCTTCCCTATTTCCTAGGTGAGAATTTTATTTCTATGTGTGTGCAATCTATGGCACCCAACACTTCAGAGAAGTGTACTACTGTATGGAATGGTTCTTGCTCTATTCTGTGGTGTTTGTGACAAACAGATATGCTCTTGTGCGTGTAATAACTCTGCATTTTAAAACTGATGTACTATTCTAGAGGCTGGTGCCTGCGACATCCCTAATATATCCCCTGTGGGTCTACAGAAAGTAGCTGTAGCTAGTATACGTAATGCTAAACACACCTTTATTCCCACTGGAATGGTTTCTCCACAGTTGCCCCTGGGGCTTGAGCTAGGGGCAGGCACAAGTTGCATATTTCCTCCAGTGTTTCCCTGTCCACCCTGTATCTCTCAATAATTTCTGTTTCATGCAGTCCATGATAAGGCAAATGTGGTTTAAACTGAGGCCTGGCAGCAGCACTAACAGCACCCTGATTTAAAGCCTGTTGCACATACAGCATAATAATAGCAGCAGCAACCCCTAATATGTTTTTAAGAGTAAGTGTGCCTGCAGTGCAAAGAGTTTTGAGGTACAAGGCAAAAGCCTGCACCAAGTGTGCTTGATTGCTATACAGCTTCCCGAATAGCTCCACCATCTTGGATTGGATAATTAACATGTACTTCAGCTCTTTATGCTATCATAGCATATTCTGCCATTTATCTGTGTTTGGTGGCTCTATGCTTCATGTAGAGTCTCTTAATGAATACTAAATAGCACACTATTGTGTAGCTGTTAATGAATGTGTCCCTGTGTCTTGCATGCAAAACATTGCATAGTGAGGAGTTAAACATAATGCTGAATACTGAAACATTTGGGAAAACCAATAATTTAAGAAATCATTACATTACTCATAAACTGGAATTTATTAGGATTGTGAAGAGGTCAACATTCATTGCACTGTTCATGTATAAGGCATGAAATAAAGTACCTCTCGGTATCAGGAACTGTCCCACTTTAAATTTGTTTAAATCATCATTCAATGAATGGGTGGATGCTAGTGTATGGTCATTAAATTCAAAGTGTGTTCTTTAATATGGCCTTATGGCAGTAGCACAGTATTGCAAAACTATGAAACTATGAAGTTACATAACAAGCAACAGGAAACATAAACAGAAAACATGTAAGTGTTAACAATCATTTGTATCACAAAATTTAATATAAAGGGAATGCCCACTTT
The DNA here is from genome assembly GCF_019279795.1 of Protopterus annectens. NCBI lineage: Eukaryota > Metazoa > Chordata > Ceratodontiformes > Protopteridae > Protopterus > Protopterus annectens. Next base: position 1,732,018,371 of record NC_056735.1, on the reverse strand, counting down.
CGTATTAAGAAAAATAATAAATAAATCAATATTCACCAGTTATCATTATAAATTTAACCAGACACCACAAAATATACTAAAACATTAAAAAACCCTCTTAGATAAGATAAAGTAGCAGTTTCACTAAATTCATGACTTTAACCACATAGTAACACTGAAGTAAGATTTCAAAAGTTCTAGAAGCCTTTTTTATAGCTATTGTGATGACCCACCACTGGACCAGTAATCATGGAGCCCCAATCCTCACCACTGGCACCAGTGGGAGAAGTACACTGAGAGGATGACAAGTACACACACAGTATTTCCAGATGCAGCTCTCTGCATCAAATGTAATTTCCCTTAGGAGCACACAGAGACCACACTCAGTCTGGGGCTGGTTTTTCACTCCTTCTCCAAATCCTCAATAAGACTCTCCACTGGCATAGTTATAGACTTGAGATCTCAGCTGAGAGACCAGGCCAAGACCTCCAGCACCCTCTCTGTCAAACCAGTGCTTCATGTCCCTGCCCAAGTAGCTGACACACACACACACACACACACTTTGAGACTTGATTTACACACACACACACACACACACACACACACACACACACACACACACACACACACACACACCTGGGAAAGGCAGGCACAGGTTTACTAGCTATGCCACCTTCTTCCCAGAGTATAAGGTAGTTTCTACTGCCACCAGTCACTGCTTATCAGCTACTTTAAGCCCCTTAACAAAGGGTGTCCACTCTTACTGTGTAATATTAATACTAATACAAATGGTAGTTTAACCAAGAGCAAAGCTATTAGGAGTGGCCCACACAGTGTCACCAAATAAATATGTAAGTACTGTTAAAACTTACTGTACACAGATCAACCACAATGAAAGGTTTAAATATATTTAATAATAAATAAAAGAACAAGACCATGCTAAATATATATTCACAGTGACATCAGAGTTCAAAACCACAGAAAATATTTAAAACAACATTGCAGGACAGTCTCAAATAAATAAAGAAAAATATCTAAACTAATTTCACTATATTCCTGACTGAATCTAAGAGAATTACTATAACCTAAGAACTTAATGAATCTTCTAGTTGTTGTCAGGTCTAAGACAGAATGCAGAATGCTCTGTCTCACTAAGAGACTTCTCAAATTAATATCTTAACTATTACTGCTGGGATAGCTTGCAGAATAACATTACTTCTTGTCATCTGACTATAGTTTCTAGACAAAAACCCCACTGCTGGAAGCTGGCAGTATTTAGCATCTACCTGTGAAAATAAATAGACCTCAGGTCTTTGGCAGATGCTGGAAATCATAAAACAATTGCATTCCTTTATGCTTTCAAGATTAGTAATTAATTCACTCTAAAGACAATACAGAAAGCTTCTCAGCACAGACTCTGTGTCTCTAGCT